>NC_039267.1:7459080-7766580 GCF_003368295.1 Carassius auratus | reverse complement strand
AGTGTGATATTTCTCTTGCTGCTAGTGTGATGTATATAAATGAGATATGATGATAAACTCATACTGGGGCATTTTTTGCACCAATATCTTCAATTTTATGGCATTGTTACAGTTGATGTCCTGCATCATATTTGTCAACAGTTTAAAGTGTAAGATGATATTTTTCATTACTAATTAAGTAAACGTTAAACTGCATCCATAGTACACACACATCTAACGGACATTAAATTGGTGTGAATTATGTTTGGAATGGTATATTTTAATCAGATATTGTGGTTTTACCTTCTTTGCCTCAGAGATCTCCTTCCCCAGGTTTATAGTGTAACAAATCTAAGAAGAAACAGCAAAAGGTCATGTGTTAATCTGATATTAAATGTGTTACAGTTCATGGTCTGCAGACGGACCTTCTCTCCTTCAGTGTTGCTCTCAAACACGAACACGCTGAAGGAGGCCTGATCCTCGCCTCCGTTGCTCCAGTCGCTCCCCTGCAGGACAAAGCCCATCAGCCTGCTGTTCTCCTGATGGGCGGCAAACTGAGTCACCTCCTTCAGCTGGAACTGACAAACACACACAACTGAGATGCTTCCGCTGTCCATGTCTGGCTTAATAAAACATCAACACTTACACTGATCTTGGTGACTTGTGTCTGTGGATCGATCAGTCTGTAGGCAGACACAGAAACACTTAAGCATCCTGTATGTATGTTAATATGTGAAACAGCGTCTAGTTCAGAGGTGAGACGGCATGCGCACCTGATGCAGCTGCTGGTGACCATCAGGTGGGATTCGGTGGTTTTGAAGATGTTGTGAATCGCACGAGCGGCGAGAACCTGCCTCATGGCTTCATAGATCACTTCCTGTGTGTGACCGGCCCGAACGGCCATCGAACCCAAGAACCGCACGGCAAACACCTGCTGCAGGAGCGAATCTGGGATATTTCACAGGAAATAACAATAAACCTTTTGCAAACAGAAAAGCCTATTTAAGGAAAGTAATGTTTAATAATGACATTTAATAAGTGCATTTTCATACTGTGATTATGATATATGTATATTCGTGCTGTTAAACGATTAATCGCAACCGAAATAAAAGATTAAAAAAGTTTTTGTTTGCATAATATGTGTGTGTTCTGTGTATATTTATTATGCATATATAAACACACATTATATATTTTGACAATATTTACATGCATATATAATTATATTTATATTATATAATATTAATAAATATATTTGACATAATATTCTAATATATTCTTAAATATTTTAAGACAATTATAAGTATACAGTGTGTATATATATTTATATATTGGACTAAAATATTCTTCATTTTTTATTAGTCATTAGTTTTAAAGTTTTTTTATTTTTTTTTCATAGTAATTTTCAATATAATCATTTATATATAGTATTTTTAATATAGAAAATGTATAAAAATAGTAAACATAAATTATTTACAATATTTTGTATACTGCTACCGTTACTCAATGCTCATATTATTATTTTTAAATATTTAAACGTATAATTTAAAAAAGTACTTATATAAAATATAATACGTGATCATTTCATTGACAAAACTTTACTGAAACCATGGATCAATTAATAGACAGACAGATGCCATAATGTAACAGTACATATAAAAAAAGTATAATATAAATTAATTATACATTAAGTGGTTTAATCAAATTAATTGATAATAAAATTATTTATACATATATTTTAATAGTAAGTTATATATACTATATATTGTGCCTTTATTTAATTTGAAAGCATAATAAGGAACCAATTTTACATTATTAGCAGAATATTTTTGGTATTTTCATACAAAGTAGTGCTCTTTTTTGTTTGCTAGTTAAAATGGGCTCGTCTCACCGTGTGTGTCTGAAGCGTCGTCATCATCCTCCGTCTCACCGAAGGGGTTTGTGCGCCTGACAGAAAACAAGCAGTTAAAACTGAGCAGACACCGTAAAACTATAAACACACTGTAAAACACACAAACACGGCCCATAAAACCATAAATCTACATAAACACTTTACAAAAGGGCAGACTGTTTGTCATAAGCTCTCCATGTGTTCAGGTGGTTTTTGACCTCTGACCTCGCTCCAGCTCGGTTCTGGTCCAGGAACTCGGACGCAGGCAGCACAATGTCAAACTGGATCGGTGTTCCTGGGACGATCAGATCTTCAGGCTCCAGGGTCGTCGGGGGTTTCTGAGGCTCTCTAGAGCTCCCAGCGCCTGGTTTCGCTCTACAGAACAGGATTTTACATCAAATCGTTTAGAAAGATCTATTAAAAGAGTTGAATAAGCTAGGAGTGCACGAGTGTTCAATCTTCATGAAATGTTCGTACCGGTCGGGGTTAGGAGAACCCTCTGCTCTCTTCTCAAAGCTGGTGATGGGGGTCACAGCCTGGAGGGCCGTCTGATGCAGCCTGATCGCCACGGCCTGAAAACAACACACACACACACACACACATTCACTCAGTGCTCACATTAGGTGTACAAAATATTTAATACAAAAATTTATTAAAAATAAAGAATAAATAAAGTATAATAAATACAAAATTTAATACAGTTAAAATCGTTTTGCCATTCATTAAAAAAAATATATAATTATTATTTGTAAGTTTATATACCATGCAGTTGCTAGGTAAAACCTTTTTTTAAAGTGTGAGTGTATACTTAAATATACATATACATATATACATATATATATATATATATACACACACACACACACACAAATTGTATGAATTATTTTTTGGTATCTTAATTTTCACAGCGTATATATTTTAATAGTGTGTGTGTGTGTGTGTGTATAAATAAATAAATATAAAATTAAATTCAAATAATACATTATGTATCTGATTATTACAAATATATTTTCTTAAAAATATAAAATAAGGAAATATATAAAAATGCAAAAATATACATATGTATATAAAATGTATAAAGAATGTTTTTATATGTGTATATATTAATAAATATATAAAAAGAAAATGAGTTTCTAATTCTCAGCCTAATTTAGCGAAACAATGCCATATATATATTTATGCATATATATACAAAAATATATATAAAATATGCAACAGAAATGTGTGTGTAATATTTTGTTTATATATGTGTAGCCTAAATTTAATTAAAAATGCATTCTAAATTATTAGCAGCATCCTAAAAACTGGAAGACACATCATTTCTAAATCATTCACATTATGTATTGGATTATAACATCTTTACTGCTAGCCGATCTGTTTACCATGGTATAATTGCTATAATCTGGTTTGGCAACTGACAGACATACCTCAGGATTGTCAGTTAGATAAATTTGTCTGGAAATGTTGTTGAGGGTGCAGATCCACTGAGGAGAAAGACAAAAGAAGTGTACAGAAGGAATGGACATTTATAACACATGTATTTTTAATCGATCTGTAATGAAGAGAGTTGGTTTAAGAGTGTATTTTGTAAAGCATCTTTACTGAAGCCTGTAAATACCTCTTCATATTCCTTCTTACTCTCAGCCTGAAGAATCAGAGACCTGGAAACAGAGAGAAAGAGAGAGAGAGAGATGGCTGCTGTGTGTTACCTCAGGAACTGAACTGGTCAGTGTGAACGGCAGGAGTAATGAGCAGATCACAGCCCTGTTTAATCAATCAGCAGGAAACTGATTCTGAGATGTGTACATTACTTCAGCACCATCAGACATCATTTTGGATTTATCTAACCTAACGGCTGGATTTAAAGTTAAAGCTTGTTTTACTTTTTTTGTATGTTATCTGCCGTTATATGAGTGAGCGAATTACAATTCTAAATCGAAAGACACATATTCTAATGATATAGTGATGTTAACTATTTGGCAGATACTTGTTCAGTGTTTATGTTTATGTTATTTATGTCTTTATCCAAGAAATCTGGATATCGATATTTTATTCTGATACTTATCTTGAAATTTATTCAGGTTTAATTTGGAGAATTTAAAAATGCATTGTTAATTCTTGCCATTTTATTAAATTTTATTTCACAAAATGCAACCAGTCTAGTCGTTGAATCAAATATGATATATTATGTTTACTATTACTTAAGGTCTTTGCACACGGAGTCCGAAATTTTTGTATGCGTTTTTTCAGGGGGGTGGGGGGTTATACAGTTGCGAAAACGCAGAAAATCTAACCCGATCCAAATCTTTTATGACAGATAGTGTGTAAACCCGATTGACAATGTGAGGTCATATTTATTTTTTAACGTGCAAAGATTTCGGACTTAGTGTGAAATCACCTTTACTGTTCACTAATGTGAGAAATAATAATTACTATAATTTGATATTTACTTTTTTTATTTGTCATTAATATGTAAAATGTTCATAAAATATCCAAAAACTACTTGCACAGTGTGATATATTTCATTCAGTTGTGTTCTTATGTGACCTTTAGCAGTGAAAATGAACATATTGTGCCTTTAGTTTTTAATTATAAAAATTTTGAAACAAAACAATTCCACACACTATGCCAGCTTGCAAAAAATATCTCCCTGACATTTTATTAAAAGCAAAATATGATCGTTAAAATTTATGAAACTTTTCATTAACATTTTTTTAAATTAAACTTATTTTTTGTATATGTAGTATATATAGTCTGAAATATCGTTTTTAAAAAAGTATATATATATATATATATATATAAAACACATTATATCTTATAGCATTATATATATATATATATATATATATATATATATATATAATTGTTTATCACACAATTATACATAATATCAATATTTTATAATATGTATGTAGTATATGTAATATAGTTGTAAAAAGTTCAATTGAATATCTCTTGTTTGATTTCCCCAGATCATCTACAAAATCATTCACTGTAGCAGCCTTGGAACTTTATGAGCTGACAGATAAAGCCTGCCTTTAGACCATGAACACTCAGACACACACGCACGCATGCACACACACACACACACACACAGACCGTCTCCGTACGTTTTGCCGTTGGGTGCAGTGATCTGGAAGCAGTAGCGGCGGTCCTCACACTCGATGGCCATGACAGAACTGTTGTCCAGATCCAGGACCATCCCACCTGCCACCGCGCCCCGCGGCTGACACATCAGATTACCGCCCTGCGTGAAGAAGAACAAGCGGTCCCACGCCGTGGTCACCAGACCCGTCTTACTGCAGGACACAGAGACCTTCCTCAGCATGTCACCGGCCGCTTTCATCAACCCCACAGACACACACTGATACATACTTCCTGATGTTGAGGTAACCGGCTTTCTGGATGAGGCCGCGATTCACAGGGACCTGATCGTGATCCGGCATGTAGACGGTGTCATCCACGGACAGGAGCTCTCTCTGAGACGAACGCATGACCTCTGCTTCCACCTCTAACTGAGACTCAATACTGTCCCACAGACAGACACAGCAGTCAGTCACAGCCAGTCAGTGACCAATCACACAAATCAGTCCGCTCCTTTACCTCTGATTCATGCTGGAAACTGAGCTTAGAAAACCGTCCATCTTCTTCGACACCAGCTCCATCCCCTTCTTAAAGAAATTAATCTGTGGAAAAAGCAAACGGGATAAGAAACACAAACTTGAATGATTTATTGCTTTTAAAAACCAGCTGTAAAAATATAAAAATGTAAATAAATTATTTTACATTATTTTAACATTTATATATACATATTTAATATAAATATTTTAATACTTTTATTTTCTATTTTATTGTCTACTTTGAAAATAACTGGTATTATTCAAATAAATAGAAATATTAATCTAAAAAGCAAACAAAATACTCTATTAAATTTTCTTTTAATAATACAATAATTTTCTTTTTCAAAATAAAATAATAATAATAAATTTGTCTACTTGGTATTTATTTTGATGTTCCAGAAATAACAAAATCATATTAATCTAAACAATACCAAGCAAATAAAACAGCGTTTTTGAAAGGTGAAATTTTAATAAGCAATATAAATAACCTAATGTTTTTGTGTTAATTGTACAAGTTTATTTTGACTATTTTTTTTTTTTGTAAAAGTTTGTCTACTTAGAATTTAAAATCTTGAATAACTGAATTCTAAATACCAATATAAATCTTAATAAACAAAATTGTACTCTTTAAGTTGTAGTGAAGTGTACAAAATAATATAAGTGTAATATAAATAATATTATTAAATAATACTATTATATATTAATATATAAAAACAAACTAATTATGATATGGTGTTCCAAAAATAAATGAATATTTAAATAATTATTAAGAATAATCTAAAAACACAACATATAAAATTATAATTTTTAATTTTTTTTTTTTAAATAATTGTATTACTAGAAATACAACCATTTGTTTTTAAATTTGTCAACTTGGAATTTAATATAATTAAAAAGCCACCAATATTAAAGAAATAACAATATTAATTATTAATATTAATACTGACATAAATAAAACTATTAAAAACACCAAGCAAATAATACGAAATATCTTCAAATATTTTTTTTTATTTGTGTACCTGAATTTACATGGCTGTAAAAAAATTTACAAAATATTTTTTTCATATATTTGACCCTGGAGGTATATTTGCAGCAATAGCCAAAAATACATTGTGTATGGGTCAAAATTATTAGTAATATGCACTGCTAAGAATTCATATTTATTCAGTTTTCAGATGATGTATAAATCTCAGTTTTGAAAAATTGACACTTAATATTGTTATTTATGAACGCATTTGAGAATCTGAACTATTTCTTCATCCAACCCAGCGCTAGACTCCAAGTATGAATTGATAGCGAGGTCTAGTTGATCATGTCAGACCTGAGCGTGTGTGTATCCCAGCATGGGCTCCAGCATGGCCACTCTCTTCCTGTACTGCAGCGCGTTCAGAGCACAATAATACTGCATCGCCGCCTGATGCTGCTTCCTGCGGCAATACGCCACCTCTCTCACCACCTCGGCTTTTATCTGTCCACACACACACACATTTAACTGCTCCACACTGGATTCTACTTAATGACATTCATATAACACATCAGCCAATCCATACTTACCTTCTCATTCTCTCTCTTTTTAGGTAAACGACTATATTTCACCATGGCAGCTTCATGCTCTGAAGAGACAGAGACAGACAGAAAAAGTGGAATTCATTTAGCATTGAAATATCTTTGCTTCTTTTATTCGTTATTAAGAGACATTTTTAACCTCATACCATCACTGGCGATGCCGAATATCTCCTTCAACGTGCTGATCTCTGAAAACAAACACGTCACAGCTCTTTAAAATCTACTTGACGTTATTTTAAGATCTGATTACCTGACACTGGGATCATATAACAGGGTAATCACTTAAAAAAAATACAATAAAAGGCCTTAAAAGAAAAAAAAGACAGGTTCAAGAGTCTTAAAGGTACAGTAACACAAGCACTTAAACAGAGAGATTGTGAGAAACGCTCACGAAATTATAAACACTGATAGAGATTTGAGTCATTTGATATTAATAAATATTAATATTCATCTAAAAGATACAAAAAAACAGCATTACTGTTTAAATAAGTGATATGAATAATACAATAATATTATGATTTTTTTGTCTTAGAATTTAATGATCAAAGACATCAACGTTCAAGAAATAAATCAATTGATTGAAATATAATTAACAATATTAATATGAATTAAAAAAAAAAACAAACAGACAAATATATTTACAATAACATAAATACTATTTTTATTTTTATTAAAAAGTCATTTATCATTAAATTTGTCTGCTTGAAATGTAATGATGTTTAAGAAACAGCTGAATAAATATATAGATAAAAATACACATTATTCTAAAAACACAAGCAAATTAAATTGTTTTTTTTAAAAAATATTATTATTATCATTTTGGCTTATTATTTTGACACTTTAGAAAAATCCGTAAAAATACATATCTAAACAGTCTATAAAAAAAGAATCAAATAAAAAATGGATGTAAGAGTCTTGAAGGCGCAGTAACACAAACATTAAACATCAGAGAGATGGTGAAAGAAATGTTAATTAAATTACTAAAGAAACACTGAAATTGAAAGTATGAGTAATTTAAAAATATATAAATATTTTTTTATATACATTTTTTTTATTATTATAAAATATTTTATAAATACATAAAACAAAAATACATTCTATAAATGAACGAATAATAAAGTAAAAAAAAAATAAAAAAAAATAAAGAACACAATCTTTAAAGTGAGTGTTGTACCTGTAAGGTCCTTCTCTCTGAATTGCACCATGGGAAACACCATCTTGTCTGCAATCTGAGACGCCAGTTCAACGTGCAGAGAGTTCAGCTAGAGAGAAATTATTAATATTGTAATAATTATCTTATTTAAATATTTATAAGCTACCAGTGTGTTGTGTGTGGACTATACAAGAAAATGAAATCATCACACTGTGAATTCTTGCAGCTTTGATCAAGATAATATTAAAAAGTCTGCAGTTGAAGGTTATGTGATCTTGCTGAAGGTCATATGATCAGGTGATCTTAATATCTTGGCAAACATCAAACAACCTGCATGAGAGAACCAACCCAGAACACCTGCCACACGACTGATGGCCCTGCGCGCTCACACACACACACACACACACACTCTCTGCAGGTGTCTTCTCACCTCTTCCACGCTTTTGGCGAAGTGCTGTAAAGTGTTGATCACCTCTTCATCGCCCTTTGCCAGAGCAAAATTCTGCGGCCACAAAGCATCAGGTCAGATAGATCAGTAACACATCAGATATTCAGACATTGATGACTGCTAATGCACCTGCTTTACCTGTTTCTCATAATCCAAGAGCTGCTTAGAAAGCTGTTCTGTCGCCAGAGCCATTTCATTCTGCAGAAAACGAGTCAGATGAACAATCAGAGTCTTATACTAACACACACAGATCTGAAATCTGAAGATATACACTGCGGGAACTTTGTGTGCAAATGTTTTTATTATTTATTCATTTATATTTGTCGAACAGAAAATGATTAAATGAAATCTGAACGTAAATGTAAACCCCAAAATATAGTTAAAAATCTAAATATACAGATATAAATCTATCAAATGTGTTAATAATATATAATCAATGTTTAGAACTATTCACAATTTACATCAAGGTATTCAGAATTATAAATATCAATTCAGATTACATCTTAAACATTTAAATATTTACATATTATAAACATTTATATATTAAGTTTTGCATTTATATACTGATAGTTTATATTTACGCATTCACAGTTATATCTATATTTTCAGAATTTCGATTTTTATATTGAGCTATTACTACATACACAAATTTACATTTCTATTTTTAGACTTTAGAACTACATATTCAGATTTACATTTATATTCAGATCTAAATCAATGTATATTCAGGTTTGCATCTATATATTTAAGATTTACATTTATATATTCCAAGAAAAAAATGACTATCAAATTTATAATTTAAAATATTTACATTTACAGTCCTATATTTACAATTATCACTTAATATTCAGAATTTAAAAACATATATTAAGTTTTTATAGAATTATTTTGCTGTATATTCAGATTTGCATCAACATATTTAAGATTTACATTAATATATTCAGAGTTATAATTACATGTTCAGATTAAATAAATATTAACAGATTAAATAAATATTCAAATTTATAGTTTAATATTTAGAAATAAAACTTCATATTCAGGATTTTAAAATACCTTTTTATATTTCATATAATTATTTCCTGTGTATTTAAATTTAAAGTCACAGTTTATTAATTCAACATTCATCATGTGCCATATATTATGATGTATAACAGAATATTCAGTTGAAAATAATTTAGGGGCGGGACCTGAGTTTGTCCGTAAGGATTTGATTGGATAGTAAATGTTATGCTGTGATACTATTGGTTATTATTTTCCACACCCCTCTGGCCTTGCTGACATCATCAGAAAACAAAATGTTTTTCATCAGACTAAAAGACCTTGAAGTATATCTTTAAAATAACACGCACTGATGATTCATGCACAATAAACTGAACATTAATTTTAAAATACAGTCAGCTGAAGTCGATGTGTGTATATGTGTGTGTGTGCGTGTGTGTGTGTGTGTATACCTGTGCTCCAAACACTCTTTGCATAGACTGGAGCAGCTGGTTTGTGTAGTTAGTGAGCGTGCCTGCATCCTCTTCAAACACACTGAGCAAGGACCGCGTCTGCAAACACAGGACGCATACAGTTCTTCATATTCACACAGTGTCAAATGCACTAAGTGAACCCAATAAGCATTTGTGCAGCATGAAGCATGCTGGGTGTATCAACAGGTGTGTTCTGTCAGGGATCAGGACAGACTTTTGGGTGTGTTTCCAGTGCAAACAAAGCGAGTGACGGGGCGGACACCATCTGTGGGTTCATAATATCCAGCACAGAGCATTATGGGATATGACTCAGAAACATCAAGTAAATCATTATTTCACTGATGATATCTCAAGTATGTGGGAGAGGCTTTCACGCTTTTGAACTGCTATAAAATACCATGCAAATTAGGCCTAATGATGACTTTTGCAAAGGCAGCAGTAATGAAAACCGGTTGTGTCAGTTGCTAATCTGATGCTGAATATCCCTTGGTGTCGTTTCTGACCTGACGTTTTTGATTTGATACTCATATTTGATACTTACTTATAATGTACTTGTGTGGGTTGGACCACTTAAAAAACATCTCACTCCTCCCATACAGGCACCTTCATTTACAACTCCACTGCTAGCAACACATTTGCAACTTTAAAACGTCTAAGATGAAAATAAGACGCGCGTTTGTAGCGTCAGATGCACGTATGTTTGACGCGCATCTCTCATGTTTATAAACATATGATTAACATTCGTGCAGGATGCTTCTCGTCTATGGCGCTTATGTGAGAATAAAAGGCTTTAAAAATGAACCACACATACAATTAGATTAACTAAACGAGCTGAGGTGATTTTCCGCCTAACAGTGCACCTAAATTTAATCTAAAACTATGCTTTGTTTTGATTAGCTGGCACATAAACGCTGCGCCCAGCGACATACTATACGCGGGTCTCGACAACCGAATAATATGGTTTGCAACGCTTAACACACAAAGGCAAAGTGTTATGAGTACTAACGCATTGAACAAAGGTCCAGTAAACGGATTTTTACCTGCGGACTGTCTTGCAAGGCCTCCTCGAGTAATAATTTGTGGTGTACGGCCGGCATCTTTCGCGTCGGAGACGGTGGGAACGGAATAAAGGGATGAGGAATACATTTCCCAGCATGCTGCTGGCCGGATACGATCCGGAACTGCTTTGGTTGCATGCTGGAAAATGAAGTCCTATTTTAGTGGAACTGAATCTACTGCAAGAAATACACAAAAATATAGCGCCATAAATAGTAATTAAAAAAGTATTTTGTCATGGGGACCTCAAATCATATGTAATATTTAAAAAGGGAAGACAAACTGATTTTTTTCTTCCATTTGGAGTCGGAAAGCTTGCTAACTTCTATCCAACAGTACCCTCTGCTGGACTACACTGGAATATTGTCTCCCTTTCATAGTTTTAAGGTCAATTCGTAGATAGATTGATTTAATTTATCTTATATAGTAAATATTTGTATATATATATATATATATATATATATATATATTTTTTTTTTTTTATAGACATATTTTTATACGAGACATATAGAAACAATATGGAGCATAATTTAATGCATCAGTTAAAAATTTTAAATGTTTTCATGATCCGTTTAGTTTTCATTTGAGATTACAGCATAATTCTATGTTCACAATAAGCCTAGTGAACGTCACTACAAAGAGGAACTCCTATTTTGTCCACTGTCTTGTGTTTACATCTCTGTATCATGTACAGTCCTTGAAACTCAGAAACCAACATCTGTGTGTGTCCTCCCTTTGTCAGACCCAAATGATTTCTAACTAGATTTCTGAAAAACAGAGATAGACTGACAGACAGATAAACAGGCAGATGAAAAGATTTGAAGAGGCCTTACTTTCTTCAGAGTCCTTGTGTTGATGTTAGTGAGTGTCTCTGTTTGAGTTTCTCTTCAGGGCTGAGCGGTTTAATGGATAAAACAGAGATGAATTTTAGCAGAAAAAAAGACTGAGGTTTATTACCCAGAAATAAAAGAGCGCTTGTGTGTGGGGACGGTTGTTTTTGGCATGACACTTGATGACTTTATGCTTTTGGCATGTCATTTTTTCAGGGTTTCTGTAGTATTCAGGGCAGATTTTATGAACTGGACAGACTTACCCTTAAGCACTTACCGTGCTTTCAGTGGCAGCTGAAAGTGTACCACCTTTGATATTTTTGTCATTTTGTATTTTGCATTATTTTTAATATAATACAAATTTTTTTTTCACTTGACAAAATATGTAGCATTGTCACCATAAAAAAATGTTATTTTAATAATTATTTAAAAAAAAAAAGTCTAAATTTTTATTGTTTAAAATATTTTATTGTTTAAAATATAAAAAAATGGTATTGTTTTTATTAAATATTTAGTAATTTGTATCCATTTTATTAATAAATGTTTATAATTTCTTGCTTTTAGCTTCTGCTGTTTTTATCTGTCCTCTTTTTTAAATATATTTTCAAATTCTGACCTATGAATGTTTATTTGAATGTTAATTAAATATAATTACATCTCTACAACACTGTATTGCATTTCTGTTAATTTTTATTCATTTAATGTCTTCATTTTAATTATTTTATATTAGTTATTTATTTTTATATTTAATAATAGATATATTTTATTTCGTTTTTTATTAAATATTAATTCATTTGTATCCATTTTTTAATAGCTGTTTTACTATAGTTTTTTATTTGTCCAATTTGTTTTATTAAAAATAACTTAAAGTTCCGGCTTTTTTACGTGTTTTATTTGTTCAATGTTTGTAATGTTCTGAAATGTGAATATTTTTACTGATTTTTTTTTTAATTAATTATGCATGTAAATTATTTATATTAAATACAATTACATCACTTTCATTCATTGCACATTATACATTTTATTGTACATTACTTAAGTTTTAATAAATATTTGTTATTATTATTCTGCATGCTTGTTTTTTTACAGTTTTTATTAATCCTATTTTATTTGGTTAGTTAAAATATTCTAATCTGTGAAGATCTTTTAATAATTTTAATAATACTGACCTGTGAAGATGTAATTTTTATAATTATTATCATATATGTGAATAACAAATGTATATTCTTAAATATTTATTAGATTACAGACATAAAAATATATTTACTGAATTAATAATATTTTTTTAATAAATCATTACTTCAAACTGTAAATTAATTTGACATTTTTTACATGATAAATATACATTATTTGCATGACATATTTTTACTTCCTGCTTTGAACTTTTTATAAACCTATTTTATTTAGTTCCTTAAAATATTCTAACCTGTGAAGATCTTTCAATCATTTATTTTTTAACTCTGTATATTAAATAAACTCTGTATATTAAATATTTATAAAAATTCTGACCCGTGAATATATTTAATGGCTCACTGTTTGATTTTTAACAGTTAATAAATTGAATATGTACATTAATTTGTAAACTACACATTTACATTTTACATTTAATCATTTAGCATTTTATCATTGTTCTTTATACATTATACAGGTCAATTATTGACATTAAATATATTATTAATAGTTTGTTACCGTTTTTATTTTTCCTATTTTATTTATTGATAAAATATGTGTACATTCTGACCTATCAGGAGTTCCAGCAAACTCAGTTATGTTCCATGTACAGTAAAACCGACAGCAGGCCACACCCCCTCTGTTTCCACGGCAACTCTGTCAGGGTGGAGGAGAGAGCGAATCACGTGGGGCTCGAGCATCTCTCTCTCTCTCTCTCTCTCTCGACTGATCTCGAGGCTGTGTTTGACGGAGCTCGTGCATCACATCAGAGCCGTCCTTCACTCACTCGTCCTTCTCCTCTAAAGCAGGCGTTCCTGCCACGATGGGATGTGGACATTCCTCCGCCAGCAGCACGACAGCAGGGGGTGAGTGTGTTTAAACCACTCCACGCGCACTGCTCTCATCAATGGACGTGTCAGTTTGTGGATTCCAGCGGTTTGAGGTTTGAATTAGCGCGCCGTTTGCCCTTAAACACTTGAATTACGCGCGTGAGGGAGCTTGACAAAGTCCCGTAGTAGGCTACTCGACGGAGTGATGTGGAGGAATGTGGCTTTAGTCAGACACAGGTGAGAAGGATCAGTCACCGAGAGTCCGTCCCTCAGACGACTAATATGTATTCAGCTCAGATCTGTGCTTATACACTCAATGAAGAGAGCGTGTGTGAGCGCGACGGAAGGAAAAAAGAGACAAATCACAATTAAGATCGCTTTAGCCTCTAAAATGTTTCTTCTAGACGGCTATGAGAGGCACTTTCGGTTCTAATAATCGAACATTTTCTACACTAGAGGTTAAGAAAAGGCTGCTCGGATTCGATCAAGACACAAAGGAGTCGATGAGGTCAAAAGTCAGAGATCCTTTTTTCGCTTCATGGACAGCTTTGTACTCTTACTCTATATACATTTGAAAAGAATCAAGGTTCTTTTTTAGAATTTGTGGTTCCAGGAAAGAACTTCTAACGTTCCATTCCACAAAGGGCTCTTTAGATTGCTATAATGGTTTTCACATTAAAAATGGTTATTTTAAGAACTGCTCATTGAAAGGTTCTTTGAGGAACCCATGCTATTAAGGTGTGGAACCGAAAATGTTCTTTATAGTGGAAAAAGGTTCTTTAGATTGTTCACTTGTTCTATACACTAATAAAAAAAATTATATATTTTAAGAACTCCTCACTGAAAGGTTCTTTGAGGAACCCAGAATGCTTCTTTGCTGTGAAAACACAGTGTTTTGGAATAATGTCAGTTGATTCATTTGTGACGGTTTTCATTTCTCCATTTCAGGAGAAACAGTATACTTAACTGAGACATATCTGAGAACACCATGATGTGTCCTGAGCAATATTTGAGCACTAAATGTTACCTTCGCAAGCCTGGATGTTGAAAATGGGATGCTTAAAAGGGAGTTTATTGCTTAGATGATGCTTTTCTAGAGCTCTAGATGGTCTCCCAACATAAAACATAGAATCAGTCATAAATGAGTTTAGATAAAGCATTTGCATTTGGAAGATGTTCAGGGTCATACTGAGAACATCTGAGGAACAGGAGAGTTAATGAAAACCTAGTTGCATCTCATTGCCATCCACAAGGTTCTTTCTACTTCTGCTTCTTCATTAGCATGTCTGCTTCCATCTATGGTTCTTTAAAGGTAGAGAAGGTTTAGATTTTTAAAATGTTCTCAGAACGAACTCTTCTATGGCATCACAGCAAAAACCCACTTTTGCAATCTTGATTTTTAAGAGCGTGGAACCAAAAAATGAAAAATATTCTTATGACCCTCTGTTTGGGGCTATATATTTTGATGAGTGTGATGCTGAGATATTGAGGATATGGAAGAGATCTCATTTGTGAACTTTCTTTCGTGGACTGTCACGAACAGTACAGGACCTCTGAGGAGTAACATGTAAAGATACGCTTCTTGACCCCGATAAAACTGACCTGGTTTTTTAGCTCGGTTTCTTGAGGACAAAACACACTCAGAGAGAAGTCTTCAGTGCAAAGGTTTTCAGCGTTCGTCCAACATAGATGGATGTTTTGTGTATAATGACTGAATCCTCCGAAACAAAGAGTCTAAACACATTTAAATAAGTCAAAATCATCTGTCGGTGCTGTCAAACGATGGCTCGAGGCATTTAGACTTTAATAAAGACTGTGTGTGAGCGAAAGCCAGATCTCTTTGAGAGGAACTGCCAGGGTGAATTAAGAGTCACTGCACAAATGAACGTTTGTAATCAAAGAACTGAACCACAGACTGAAGAAGACTACTGGAAACATCCCTCTTGTGACCTCTAAAATCAGTGCAGTCACTGAAAAAGTTGGAATTGGCAGAATTACTGGACGTTTTCACAGTGGTTTGGATGAAAAATATGGCAAAAATGGCTTTTAAAGATCCGTTCACTATTGGACACCAGACAATTTAGCATCATTGAATATATATATATATATATATATATATATATATATATATATATATATATATATATATGATACAGTTATTTATATATTTTAGGATAATTATTAGAATAATAAATTGAATATTAATATATTTTATTATATTAAATACAATAATTTTATTAATTCATTTCATACAATAATTTATATATTTTTTATTTTATAGATTTAAATAATATTAAGGAGACTTATAGAGATTTTTTTTATTAAAAACATTGATAGTTCTCAATAAAATGGGTTACGCACTAACAGTACAAATATTGATTTTACACAAATATTTACAATTATTAATAACAATTTTTAAATGTTCTTAAATGTTCCTTAAATAATTAAATGTACTTTTATGTTGTTGTTTTTTAAGGTCCAGCAGAAGCTGCCAAGGATGTGTGAGTAATTTAATTTATGACATATCCAAGCATACCATATTCATGAATCTGAGCCAAAGAATGAATGTCGCGACCGCTATAGTCCCACACTGACCCGAGAAAAATTAATAACAGCATACAGCGCTGAATTCATCAACACAACTGACAACAGCTCAATGCAGCATCAGCATACATGCACTGAAATACACACACAGACTGAATCCTGGGGGAGAATCAATCGGCTGGTTCCAGCTAACACTAAAGCAGCTTCAGTGGCACACATGGGCCCCTGAGGGTCCAAACACATGCTAACCAATCAGCAATCATTTCCCATCCCCCTCAATGCCTGACACCCCTCCGTTTACTGTCAAAGACACCAGACGGCATCCGTCCCATCCGTGGAAAAACGCCAGAGTGTGTTTAGATTTCTGACATCAGCGTGTGACTTCTGTTTGACATGGTTTAGCATTTAACGTCTATAAAAAGTCACAGAGGAGCTGAATAAATGCTTTCCGCGTGAAATATTTAACGATTTTCCATTCTCGAATCAAGTCGTGGTAAACATTCAGCTTTAGAACGTATTCCAGAAGTTAAAATCCCATTCCAAATCTCTGGGAATGGCATATTTGATTCAAATGAAAATTAAACCAGCTGGATCGTTCAACCAGCAAAACATTGGAAATTTTAAGTAAAGATGTGAAAATTAAATTGAATACTGAAATTTATTAGTATATTTAAGTTTTTAGTATATAAAAATAAATAAAGGATCATATAATTAAATTCATGACTTACTGTATAAAATAATTAATTTTATAATTATAAAATGATAATAAAAAACATTATATAAATTATAAAACGTAAAATGGATTTTTATATTTAACTAAACTAATTTTAAAAGTTAATAAGTATTTATATTTTGATATAAAAATATTTAAATAAAATAAATTTGTGCATTTAGCAGACGCTTTTTTTCCAAAGCGACTTGCATTTAATTCAGGCTAACAATTTTCTCCTAACATGTTTTCCCTGGGAATATATAAAATAAAATATATATTACAAAAATAATATAACTATTAGTGCTGTCAATCGATTAAAAAAAATTAACTAATTAATCGCACAATTTTTTAAAATTAATCGCGATTAATCGCGATTAATCGCAATTAAAAGACTGAAACTTTTTGGATATGTAAATGTAAAATGTAAATAATTAATGTAAACTCAAGACAAAGAAACTATTTAAATTCAAAATATGATTGTTTATTGGAATTTTTGTTTAACTTGTAACACAGATTTTCTCATGTAAACAACATACCTGCAATAAACCATCAATATCCTCCAAATTAACTGTTGGCTTGAAAGCCATATTTATTACAGAAATAAAAACACAGGCATGTAAGTACCATTTGAATTTCAAAACAATCAATGCCAATAAAAAACAAAAATGATTTCCATGTTGAAGTGGACTGCAAAAAAATTCCAAAGTATAGTCATTGCCAGTGCTTTAAGTGGGCAGGTAGGCACCAGTACTCAGTACCAGCACTTCCAAATATAGCTCTTGAGCGTACCGCCACCTCTCCGCGCGCCCAGAACGTGCTTGTAGCGTACCGGTACGCTCATTTGGACATCTGTTTTAATAGAGGTTTTAATCTTTTACCTGCACTGCCGATTTTCAGAGCGCCCTTCACAATGCAAGCTTCCTAATTCATCCCACCCAGAGAAGAAACTACATTACCCATTCACCCTTAAGTTACACAGGTGAATAGCGCATGTGTCGCTTTCCAACTGTTAAGTGTCAACAACTCAACGTGGCCGGAGAAAGTGTGTGAAACTCGTTGTGAGTTATACTAAAGCAAAATCTTGAGTATTTATTGTCTGACAAACATTAAAAACTGTCTGCGGAGGTTGAGTCGTCCTGCAGCCCCCGCTGGATGCTCATTGGCTGCAGCATCTTTTTTCTAAGTTCTAAAAAAATACCGTAGACAGCAAGGCACAAATTTAGATATTCATTTATCTAATTAATCTATAGCCTATGCACAAAGACAATATGATCTTTTTGTCCCCTTTTTGTGTTAAAGCTTGATGAAGAGAGAGAGCGCAAGTTGCTGCAGCTGAGGAGGACAGTGATGCACGCGTACAGGAGTGATTGACAGTTCGCGGCACTGTGTACAAAAAAAAACTCCGCTACACAATTATTTCGTTATTTTCGTTTAAGCTTATTAACGTTAGCGTTACAGAAAGGTCTGATTTACGCACTGTTACAGTCATTGTTTTTTTTTTTTTTTAAACAATGACATTTGAGTTAATGATTTTAATGTTGCTGTTTCTTGTGGCAGACTGAATGAAGAGTAATGTTTCTTGTGGCAGACTGAAGAGTAATCCGGCAGAGTTTTATACTGAAACTTTCCGTCTAAAAGTCCTTCCTTGGTCTTATCCATATTTCTTTGCACATTGAAAACACACATAGGCCACAACTGGAAATAAAAAAAAACTACAACCGCGTTAATTGCGTTATTTTTTTTTAACGCGTTAAATATTTCAAATGAATCGAATGCGTTAACGCGCTAATTTTGACAGCACTAATAACTATAGCTTTTTTTAAGCTTTAGAGTGGATTCCGGGTTAAAATCCCATTCAAAATCTCAACTGCGAAATCAGAAATGGCATTTTTGAAGCAAATGGAAATGAATCTGTGATGGATAGATATACAGCATTAAAAGCAAAAGCATTAATAAAATATACCTCTGCTCTATAGAGTTCATCCACAGGCTCTTTCTCAGATTAAACCTGCTTCTAAATGTGTTTTCATGTCATATCTGACTGATTCCCATCAAATGTACAGTTGTATTTTTGATAGGTCTTTTTATATAAATTGATATCTGGCAGATGTGTCAACCACAGAGATGGTCTTCATCTTTATTCTCTTGATGCAGGACAGAAGATCCTTCGCCGGATGATGAGAAACGAAGGTTAGATGGAATCATGACAAGACTGAATATGAGAGTGAATCTGGGCAGTGATAATGAGTGTGTGACTGTGTGCTCTGCAGGAACTATGGAGGAGTGTATGTGGGCCTTCCTGCTGACCTGACCTCGGTAGCTGCCAGCCAATCAAAATCCACACGTAAAGGTGAGGAGCACGTTCAAAGAAAGACAGAGTTTTGAGATTGATAAAAGCAGAAGAACAGAAACAACAGGATGTTTCGCTTCACTTTTTTTGTCTAGGTCAAATCTGAGTCATAAGTTTCATATTAAAAAGCAAAGTCTGCTTCCTGACTAAGTGACTGGACCAAACATGCTTCTGTTGTCATTTCAACAAAGCTGCTTGTTTTCCAGCTGCTTTAGACACAAACAATGTGATCAAATCAATGGATTGAAATGAACCACAATTAATTTTGTGATTCCAGATGTTTGGGTATTCTTCAATGAATGTGCATTTTTATAATCCAATGTTTTATATACAAAATAAAAAAAAAATGTATTAAAAAAAAATATATAATTTCATTTTAAAAGGTGTACATTCTAATTATATTTTTTATATTTATTTTCAAAAAGTGTGTTCTTTAATAAATATATGTAATTTTGTGTGTGTATAATTTTATTTTATATATATATATATATATATATATATATATATATATATATAGTTAATTTTTTGTTTAGCACTAAAATAAATAAAAGGGAAAAAAATGAAAGTAGACTATATTATATGCATTATACATTATATTTAGACATACTTGTATATAATTTAATAAAATAATATATAATAGAAGGCATATTAATATATAACATACTTTAATATAACTTTAATGTGTTTTCTTCAATAAAAATAATAACTACAAATATATATCAATTATAAATATATATATTGTTAATTTTTTTGTTTAGCACTAAAATAAATAAAAGTAATTAATAAAAAATGAAACTACACTGTATTATAAACATTATACATTAAATAAATTATATATAATAAAAGGCATATTAAAATATAATATACTTTAATATAGCTTTAGTGTGTTTTCTTCAATAAAAAAATAATTACAAATATATATCATTTTTATTATATATATATATATATATATATATATATATATATATATATATATATATATATATATATATATATATATATATTCTAATTGTACATATTTTTAAAGCATTTTAGGTTATTTGAATAATTGTAAGTTTCAGTCCCCTGGTTGAGATGAATCACTCTTATTAAGTGTGTAGTTGATTGTTGGACTAGCCATCTAGATGACCATCGTGACCCATTTCTAAAACACAAAACAAAATAGCCTACCATATAAAAACAGTCCTTGCTTTATATTTCCAGACTTCTGAAGCCTTTGTCTGATGAATAAATAGCAATTTAAACAGTAATTTAAAGTGAAAAGACATTGGTTTCTCTATAATGTGTCAGGCATTCTGTTGCTGTATGCATTAACAGACAACAGGACATAAAATACTAATGTATGTAAATTACCCTTAAGGTTATAATGCATGTTTAAAAAAAGGAAAAAAGAGCACGATGAAAGACCTCACGACAACACAGTCGTGATTGAGGGCTATAATGGCTGGACTGATTACCCATAATAACCCTGTGTACGAGGAAGCAGCATGCAAAAGGGGAACAGATTGCGGTATTACATTTATATTACACAGAACAACATTACCGCACGGCTCCAGAGAGACTTTCGAACTGGATCAAATCACACGTCACGTTACATTACTGCTAAAAAACACGTTTCCACTGTATGTGGAGAACAGACTCTCAAATCAGAGAGATATTCGGTGTTATTAACTTAACAACAGCATATGTGGCGTATATGATGCAACCCATCCCTCAGTACGCAAACAAGAACATGTGCACATTACTTTAAGAGTCATTAGCAAATTTTTGGACATAGATTGGATGTAACGATAAACATTACAAGGAAAAGTTCACCCAAACTTGCTGAAATGCGAAAATGTAATCGCGTTCAGGCCATCCTAAATGAAGATGAGTTTGTTTCTTCATCAGAACAGATCTGGAGAAATGTAGCTTTACATCAGTTGCTCAGCAATGGATACTGTGCAGTGAATGGGTGCCGTCAGAATGAGAGCCAAACAGATTATAAAAAACATCACAATAATCCACACCACTCCAGTCCATCACTTAATGTCTTATGAAGTGAAAAGCTGTGTGTTTGTAAGAAACAATTCCATTATTAAGACGTTTTAGCTGTTGCTTCTGGCCAATGTTGTTGATTAGAGGTCAAGAAGGACTGCTTTTTGGATTAGGCACAAAAAAGGAAAGAAAAAACTATTCCTTGCATGAGAAATAAATTCACCACTTTGTCCTTTATTGATATGTAGCCTACTCTCTGATACATTAATACCAATCTCTCTTCTGATATGACCTTATATACCCTCTAGCCCCCCCCCCCCCCCCCCCGCTTTATTTAACCTTCAAATATAAATGAAACCATTTAATTAAATCTGAAATAATTATTGCTCACTTGTTCACAGTAAAGAGGCTGATTTATTGTTTAACTGCTTTTTTGAGGCAGTGAGATTTAAACAATATACTAATAATCTCTTACAAATATATTTAGTATATCAAGATTTCATCTTCTGGTAGTTTCAAGGTTCATTTTATGTCTACTGTATGTTGTTGTTAAGCTGTTTCTCACTGTGTCAAACCAGCACTTTCCTCCAGATCATCCATGCTGATTTCTTCAGCTAAAACGAAAGAAAATATAAATCCGGAAAGATGATTGAATCATAAAGTACCATTACACTGTAAGAAATAAATCTATAAAATAACATGATAAAACACATGGCAGCTCATTACTAGAGATTTATTCATCTTCCTTTAACCCTAAAATACAACATAATTTAGTACAAAATGTTAAATACAGGTAAACACCTGTAAAAAATAAATAAATGCAGAAAATTCCTTCAAATAAATACAGTATATTTGTGGCCTATTTTTAAGGATTTTTTATTTAGGGAGTAGAGAATTCAGAAAATGATCTCACCGTTTTCTTTTGGCAGGCTGCAGAAAAGATAAGAAAGAAGGTGCTGAGCATTTCTAAAGTGTAAATATACCTAAAAACACACACATTATTAATATATATCAATAACAAACAGTTGTGTGTGGACATGAATAAAGATTAAATAATAATTGTTTACCTTCTTGAAAGAGATATTGTTTCTAGCTGCATAGAGGAATAATAACGTTTATTGAATCCTTTCATACAATAACGCATATTATTTTATATATGTGACCCTGGAGCACAAAAGCAGTCTTAAGTCTCTGGGGTATATTTGTAGCAATAGGCAAAAATACATTGTATGGGTCAAAATTATTGATTTTCTTTTATGCAAAACATCATTAGGATATTAAGTAAAGATCATGTTCATGAAGAGTTTTTGTCCTACCGTAAATATATCGAAACTTTTTTTTTAGTAGTAATATGCATTGCTAAGAACTTCATTTGGATAACTTAGGTAAGGTTACTTTCTTAATTTTCAAAAATTGACCCTTAGTACTGGTTTTGTGGTCCAGGGTCACAAATGAATATTTGATTAATTTCTGTCATTTGCTTACCCCCAAGAGTCTGAGTGCAAAATGCAGACAGTTATTTCCCAAAGGGTGGTATGTCTCATTATAGTCCATAGCATCATGAACCAACTGAGAGAAGTTGACAGGAATAGCCATCTTTAGACGGACGACACGGTACGGCTTGTTTACAATGAAGTTCTTCAGACTTTTCATGTTCACTGTGCCAGACTCACTGATTGATGAATAACTTGTGATTTTATCAAAGAATGTTGCATTCTCAGGAGCTATAAGAAACAACAAAGTTTGTAGATACACAACTATTAAATCATATATGTATATTCAATTTTTTAGGGTGTGTGTGTGTCTGTTAGTTAATAACCCCAAGACATAAACTGTGGTTTCTCATTTCATTTAATAAAATCAAATTATTACCTGTAAACTCAATGACGTATCTTCCACAGTAAATCCCAACGTGGTAAAATAGAGAGGCATTTATTTTCCTCATAAGAAGATCTCCAGTTCTAATCTTAGCTGGTAATGGTGAACCTGTGCCATTTTCCTCAATCACTTCAAAAGCCTTGTGGGTTCCATTAATTAAGAAAACAGTCTGATCCCAAGTAATCATTGCAGCTCTTAAAGAGGGATTTCTTCACATATATGATATGTCTATATCTTGACCGAGTCTGTCAGCTTCTTCTCTGTTCTTCTGCACTGCACGATGTCTCTTTCAGTTCCTGTGTTTAGCACTTAAAATGAGTTTCATTTTTAGGGGTAAAGCCACAATTTCCTTTCCTTGTAGTTTAGGTGTGTGTTGAATGCAAACCCCAGGAAGAAGCAAAAGGTTGTTTTGACTCTTCTTCAAATAGCTCGAGAAGAACAAACTGCTAAGTGAAAAGAACATATTTTCCACCATAAAGAAGCTTTTGTTCAATGGAAGGGCAGTAAAGAATCTATATTTTTAAGAGTATACGAGGACTAGTCGAGTAGTTGAGAGATCGAATACTTCTACACTAGTTGGCGCTGTCAGAAACAATCGACTACTCGAGCATGCTTTAACCATAATGCATGCAAAGAGTTTGCAAGTACAGTACAACGTGAATTTTAGTTTTACAATATTGCATGTAGATGTTACTTTCTATGACTTAATCCATGTTCATTCAAAAACGAATAATGGACAAGGAATAATTTAGAAGTCATGCAATAGAGTGTAAAGTGAATGAATGTAAACTTTTGCTGTCATTAATTAATGGACTGGAGTTGTATGGATTACTTCATCATTGGATTATTGTGATGTTTTTATCAGTTGTTTAAACTCTCATTCTGACGGCACCCATTCACTGCAGAGGATCCACTGATCCAGTGGACTACTGGGTGAACTATTCCTTTAAATCTATTAGTCTATGACACTGACCTCACACAATTCAGCAAGTGCTGTCTGGTCATTACCTTAAAAATAGATTTTTATGTAAATCCATTTTTGTGTAATGTTATTTAAAGTGATGTGTCATTTACTCGCCCCCGCAAAACAAAGAATGAAAGCCTTACAAGTTTGGAAGAATATAAAAATGAGTAAATGATGAAAGAATTTCCATTTTTCAGCGGAACCATATCCCTTTAACACGGAATGCTTTCAGATCTTTTATCTTCATATTTGTAACTGAATCACTTATTTTCTGTGGCAGTCAACAGATGCTATAGATGTTGTCTGTAGATATAAAGATTAAATAACCCAGAATATTCCTGAATGTCAGTTTGTTTTCACTGCTTTTGTGAACAGCAGGTGCCTGTCAGCTGATTCTCTGATCAGAGTCCCGACTGCTCAAAGTGTGTGTGTGTGTGTGTGTGTATTCATGACCCGTCACCTTCTCTTTAATAACTTGTTTAAAGCTTACCAGAGAAGACAGATCGCACACTTTAATGCATGAGTTTTCTAATAAGCGCCATCTGTTGAAGCTCAAACCAAACTGAATTGTTAGATCACTCATGTTGTAATGTAAACGAATAGCTGTTTTTTATCTTCTTCTCCAGACTGAAAGCAGATCGCATGAAACAACAACGCTAAAGAACCCAAGCAAGATGTAAAACGGATATTCAGACGATATATTCGAGGATGGAGCTGCTTTTGGAAGCGAATCCAGAATGGGTCGGCACTTCGGAATGACATCACCGTGACATCATACCGGCTGGCGTACAGAAGGGTTCTGTTCGGAACACTGAGCATTATTGTGACTATGAATGTAGACTCTGTTGTCATGGTGACCGCCGACCCCCCTGACCTCTCCGTCCACCAGGAGGACATCCTGGTATTTCGGAGTCACCATGGCAGGGCATTTCCTGAGTCTGGAGACCCATCAGATCTGATCAACTGTACGTCTCATAACTGCAATAACTGACTCTACTGAACCTATTCCTTCAGGGGTTTTGTTTTCTTTCTTTTTTAATAAAAATAACAGTTTAGTCAAGATGTTTAGCACTAACATGACTAGAGCTGTTGACATGACTACTTATTAATATATAGACCGTAGTTTTCTTATACATTTTGATAGTCACCTCACTATTAGAGTTAACATATTAATAGCATTTACTAATGGAAGAGTTCTATTTATTCTATTTCAGGTTATTGACCTGTGATTGTACAGTGAACATTTTTAGTGACTAATGTGAATTCTGTGTATGAATTAAATAAATGAGATTTGAAGAAATGGAGTCAGTGTCTGCATCTGGAACATTTTTATTTGTAAAAAGAAAAGTGCCAGGATTAACCAAAAAGTAGTTTTTCATGCATGTTAAAGGTTATTTATAGAATAATGATGCCAACAAAGAACCTTTATTTTAGTTTAAATGCTTTAGTTTAAAAAAATATATAAACACTTCAAAGGTTTTTTCAAAGCAAGAAAAAAATAATAATACTTGAATTCACTAAAGATGCGCTAAATTAATAAAAAGTGAGAGTAAAGAGACATATAATGCTACAAATCTATTTTAAATAAATGCTGTTCTTTTGAACTTTATATTTATCAGAAAATCAAAACTGTATCATGATTTCCACAAAAATATTAAGTAGCATAACTGTTTCCACATTTAAACTAATAATAAATATTTCCTGAGCAGCAAATCAGTATATTAGAATGATTTCTGAAGGGTCATGTGACTCTTAAGACCTGAGTAATGATGCAGAAAATTCAGCTTGATCACAGAAATAAATTACATTTTAAAATATTTGAATAACATTTATTTTAAATTGTAATTATATTTTTCACAATGGTTCTGTTTTTACTGTAATTTTTAATGAAATAAATACAGCCTTGGTGAGCAGAAGATACTTTTTTCAAAACATAAAATCTAATAAAGGTTCTTGATGTTTCATGATTTGCCCACACTGCCAGAGACAAACCAGGACAACTGCGAATGAAAGTCAAGCACTATGACAAAAATGGGCTGCCAATATATATTTGTATGTGTAAGGTGTTTATATAATATACAAAAAAAGTCAATAATATATAACTTTTATTTCAGCTACTTTTCCAAGGCAACATTTCTCTAAAACAACTAAAATAATCAAATAAAACAACTAAAATGTAATTAACGTAAACTAATATAGAAAATGTAATTAGATTAGAGTCAATGAATTAGATTAAATAAATAGATATTAAAGATGACAAAAAAAATTCTTTTTAAAAATTCCTTTAAATTTAAAGCATTATATATATATATATATATATATATATATATATATATATATATATATATATATATATATATATATATATATACACACACACCTACACTACTGTTCAAAAGTTTTGGATCAGTAAGACTGGTAATATTTTTTAAAGAATTCTCATATGCTCATCACGGCTGCATTTATTTGATCAAAAAAACAAAACGGTAATCTTGAAAAATGTTATTATAATATACTATAATGGTTTCTATTTTAATATCCTTTTTTCTGTAATGCAAAGCTAAATTTACATCAGCCATTACTCCAGTATAAAGTGTCACATGAACCTTAAGAAATCATTCTAATATTCTGATTTAATATTACAATTATGAATGTACTGCCAAATTTATTTTTGGAAACTGTTAAAAAATTTTCAGGCTTCTTTGATGAAGAAAAAGTTTAAAAGAACAACATTTGTTCAAAATATATATATTCTAATAACATTAATCTTTGCAATCACTTCTTTTTAATTTAACATTTTTAATTTAACATATTACTTAAAAAAAGAAGAAAGAATAAAAATTGACTGCCCCAAACTTTTAAACTGCAGTGTATATTGTTCGAAAAGATTTCTATTTTAAATAAATGCTCTTCTTTTAAACTTTTTATTAATCAAAGAATCCTGAAAATAATTATCACAGGTTCCAAAAAAATGTTTAGCAGCACAGTAGTTTCCAGCACTGATAATAAACCAGCATATTAGATTTCTGAAGGATCATGGGACACTAAAGACTGGAGTAATGATGCAGAAAATTCAGCTTTGATCACAGGAATAAATTCGATTTTAATGTATATTTAAATAGAAAAACATAATAATGTTTCACAATATTATATTTTTCCCCCTGTATTTTTCATCAAATAAATACAGCCTTGATGGGCATAAGAAACTCCTTCAAAAAAACATAAAACATTTATTCTGATCCCAAACGGCACACACACCCCCACACACAAACTGTACATATATAGCCTACATACATCAACATTTTTATTTCTAATTTTTATTTGGTTTAACAAAGTACTAGTATAACTAAAACTACAAACAAAACTAAATGAATACAAATAAATTAGATTAGATAATGGAATAAATTTGAAGAAGAATAAATTATTTTTAATTGGTCTATTAGAAATTGCTTAAAAAAAAAACAAACACTTGAACTAAAATTTAAGTAAAATATGCAAATGTGAGATACATTAAAATAAAACTTATTTTACTCCAGATAGCTGCCAAAGCTACGTTTATTTATTTTTTTTAGTTTCATTTAAAACACTAAAATAAATATATAAAAATAGATATTTTTAGATCAAATTCAACTAAAATCAAATACATAAAAGAAATCCTAAAACTTAGAGTACTGCAAATGCTGATTTTAAAACAGAAAATATAAAAATAAATCTAACCCAAAACATGATAGAATAATTGTAATGTAACACTGCACTACAGTATATTTTGCTTAAGGAGAGTTTCTATGATCTAAAGTGAGTATTGTTTGTGTGTTGTAGGCCAAAATATGCCCCCAAGCACAAATTTAACAACATTTTTAGTGCACATTTGGCAAAATTTTGGCATTAACAGATTATACAGTATGCATGAATTGCCAGCTTCTTCTCTTTCACGACTGCAAGTGCTTTGTTTAATTGTTGATCTAAAAATGAAAAGAGCGATGAGCGTGACACACGATCCTTGAGTTATGTGATCAGATGCACACTCTCAGTCTCAGTCTCATTACACTTCTGCAGCTGTCTGCCTGTTAGTCATCAGCTGGAACTGTTCCCCTCACAGCTGTGACTGCGGTACCAGCGGTGACAGATGTGCTGTATGTAGAAAATGCATAAATAACCTGTGGAGAATAAGTTTAATTTACAATGCCTTAAATAAATCCAAAAACGGAGTCTGGGACAATATTTTTGAATGGAGCAAGCCTGTTGTTACCTTCACAGCCACCAGATGTCACTGTTGCACAGTAAAAGATGCAATTGCTAAACGCTTCAAAAAACCAAACATTTCACTGAGAAATCATCGAAAGATGGCACATGACAGTGATAAAAGAATAAATGAGTTTAGAAACCTTAACTCTGGGCATATTTAACAAGGCTGTCATCACTAATAAGCTACTACTAATTGCTAGACAGCTTTAAAAAACAGAAGTGAGATCACTGTAAGAATGAATTTCAAGCTAAGTTTCCTACAGGAAAACATGAGCAGCAGGGTAAAGCTTGAAATGGATCTAGGCTAATGGCTAATCTGGAGTGAAATACATGAGTCACAATGTGCTTCCCGAAACAAGTGCTTTCCAGCTAAAGACACCGTTTTTCTGCCAAGTTTAGCATGTTTGAAAGGTTACAGATTTGTTCACAAGTTAGCTATTTATGTTCAACAAAAATCGCACTGGTTGATGTGTCCACACTGCGAAAGATGAAATCGTTTAAGCCAACTTAATGTGGTTTTCTGGTCTCCGTTTATTGGTCAGTCTAGCCATTGCTGATATTCAGCCAGTTTTTGTTAATTTGAGATTATTTTAAAGAAGTTTTTGGGTACCTGTTAGCTTGACAAGTAGGCTACACATTGCTTAAAAATAAACAAATGGTTTAAATCATATTAAAGTGGTTTTCTTGTCTCAGCCTAATGAGGCAGCATGACTTTGGCTAGTTTTCGCAAATTTTTGATGGGTTTTGGCACTTTTTTACTGATAGTTAACAATTGGCTAAAAAAAAATAGTTTAATCAGTTTTTTTGTACACAAGTTAGTATTGTACAACTAAATCACACAAGTTGACTGTTCCACATTGCTGAAGAAGAAACAATTTAAACATATGTAATGTTTTCGCCTGGCCAATGCTTATATTCTGCTAGTTTTTGTAAAATGTTCATGCTTTTAAAGTAGTTTTGGTTGCTAGTTGACAAGTGGTAAAAACACAAGAGTCTTAATGCCAGTTAAAACCAGCAAACTATTGCTAAATGCCCCAATATACTTGATGTATAATTAAAAAAAAGAACTGGGTTGACACCATTTCTGGCCAAAATCTGGCCAAAACAAAGTGCGTTTTAGGAGTGGTTGGTTTAAAGTCTTTTCAGCAGGACAATTCTTTACTGAGGAAAAGATACAAAAAAAAATTAATTAATTAATAACCACACTTGCATGCAGTGTGTTTTCTTTAGCAGTCTATGGTGGCTTTAAGATAAATCTGTTGGAATTAAAATTTAGCTTAAAAGGTCTCACCCCAATCAACTGTGCTAAACTCAAACCAGTGATTAAGAACGACAAAGTCTTTAACACCATGGGATCAACACCAGCATGCGGAAAAGCAATGAAGAAGTCAGTCTGAAACCAAGCAAAAACAACATGACAAAAAAATTACATTTTCAAACCAGTAAATCATCCTAATCAGAGAACAAGTGAGCAGAGAGACCTATCAGATTCCTCTGTAACCCTACACGGACTTCACAGTAACTTGGGACTGGAGATTGACTGGGTTTTGGATTTTGATGGGACTTGCATTCACGGCATTGCCCCATAATTCACCTCTGATTTGTGGTATTATCTCCATACACTGCCCTCGTCTTCCTCTATGTGTCACGCTTTGGTCTGATGGAAGCCCCTTCGGCTGTCTGCGCCTCCTTGTAACCCCCCAATGTGCTTCCCATTAGGGCTGAAAGACCGTTGAGGCGGTTCCTCACAACATGTGGTTCTATTTAGAGCAGGTGAAACAATGTAAGAAAATAGATCTATCATACATTGCATTCCAGGGGTCAGGAGAGAGCAGCGTTAAATCATGGAAAGACTAATCCTGGAAAGATCGTGCTTGGACTTTACGGTGGTGCTCTGTAAAACTCTGTAGGGGTCTAAAAGTGCATCGGTGCCATTGCTAGGATGACTGTTTCAATGTCGTGGAGTAAGATGGAGGGAGCTGTGCTTTATGCCAAAGCCTGAAAACATGTAGTCCACCGCTTCATACCCTGACCAGGTGTTTTCACTTAAACCTCTGAGGGACCGTCTAATTTCATTTGGAAAGTAAAGGGACGGCGGTGTTTTGTGGTCCTTTATGCAGAACATAATTGCTATGAGCTATGTGTTTGAGTCTCCAAACTGGACTATCATTCACTGTAGAAAAAACGTTAAAACATTTTTTTTTATCAATGTTATGTAATTTTTATAAATGTAATCTTAAGTGTTATATATGAAGCAAACACAAGAAACATATGTATGTACATATGTATAAACACAGGCACATACACACACATATGAATTATATATTACATAAATTATGTGAATTATATATGAATCTAAAGATTTTGAAAAAAAGTGTGATGTGAGATTAATTATTTATTTTTTGTAGATTTTTTTAAAAGAGAACTAATAAATTATATATAATGTTTATGTAAATGTAAATGTACTTATAGTTATGAAATTTAATATACTGTATATTAAATATGTATAAATTAACCTATTAAAAATGTAAGCTATATTTTGTAATTGTAATAACTGTATATACATACATATAAACACACACACTAACAAACAATTTACATGCACAATTTGCATTTTTCTATATTAATATTTTAATAGATGTTAAAAAAAAATTTATCGACTAAAATTATTGAATATGATTAAAAAGTCAAAAACAATGACTAAAAACATAAAACACACACACACACACACACACACACACACACACATACACACATAAAAAAGCTGCAGAAGATCACGTGCTAATGCTGGATGAGGGTTTAACTAGCGTTAGCTTCACACAAGTCTATCAGCAGTAACTGCATTAAAGGTCATGGCCTCACATGCATGGATCACTTGACCAGAGATCCTCTAAACATTTTACATTCACAGAGATCTAGCACAAAAGAGCTTAGCATTTGACCTCCGTGGTCTGCCTCCAAATGTGTTTGGTGTTTACCTCTTGGTTGTGAATTCTACTCTCACCTGGACTGCATTCAGTGTGATTAGCATTCTGCTAACAGAGTTCGAGCTGCTAACTTCATCCGTATGAGCCGCATAATGAGAAACACAAAGGTCGTTTTAACGAGAACACTGCCAAAACCAACCCAAAGGTTTAAAATTGCAACCACTCGCTTCTAAAAGCAGCCGCGTCTCCTCCGAGCTCCTTTTATAGACCTACTCCTGTAAAAGTAGAAATTAAGGTTAGCGTTAATTTGTTCTGCAGTTTGTTTTCTCTTTACGCTAGAGAACAAGAAGAGTACAACTGTTTCCCTCAGAGGTTCCACTTCTTTTTTTTTACTTTTCCATTTCATTAAGGAACATGGGCGAGGTACGAATGAAGCTATTTTCAGAAAATGTGTTTTCTAAGCTCATAAATGGCTGAGCTCTTTGACCGTTGAGTGGAGTTGATATCAGGAAACAGACCATTAAAGGCTATTAAACTCGCATCCCGCAACTGATTACTCAAATGAATGGCGCAGGCTATTTTACGGTTAAACATTTCTCTCTCGCTGACTCTCCTCGCCGTGTCATTCTACATTATGTTTCATTGCACAGTGCAACAAACCCCTCTTAAACCACATATGCGCCTGTTCATCTCATCAACTGCTGCTGGCACAACCAGCACCAAATGAGTTTTCCCTGGTACCAAAACGTAATTGTAGATGGCAACGCTTCTCAAAACAACCCAACTAGCTCATTTTTGACTCTTATGACCTAGTGTTCCACCAACAGGATGCCACTGGAATTCCACAACCTCAGTTTATTAACCGAGGTCATGGAGACGCCAATCATCTTCAGATGATGGGTATTTAAAAAATTGCACTAAAGGAGTGTACATGTGATTCTACGTTTCCCGCGGCGTAACGAGGCCTGTGGTTTGGATCAGAGCCAGTTCCGCTGATGGTTTACGCCTCTGCGTGGCAGGACCCATTAGGAAGCTAATGGTCTGCATCCCTCAGGAAGGATAACTTGTATCTGCAATCAGCCCTGATTTTTATTCCCTGTGTTTAAAGAGTTAATTACATGGGCTGCTGTGAGCCCTGTAGGTTTGGCATTGATTAATGAGCGCATTAAAATAAGGCTTCGGTTTCACCAGCAGCTTGTAATACAGTCCAGTTTAATTGGGTTGGTGAATTTACAGCACGTTTCCTGCAAATTGCATCGTATTTAGTTCTGCTACGGCTACAATACAAACAACACCAAGCATGCCATTTGTAAACTTCATCACTTTTGGGAGCTCTAAAAGGTTCGCCATGGCCTGCTACAAATGCTAACAATGTTTGACTAAAACTAGCAATACTTCCTACTGTCTGGTAACAACATATCAAAGGCCTTGTCCATTTTTTTAATAGCCAGTACTCTCATTTTCCAGGATTTGCTACTTACAGGATTAATTAACTTACAAAATAAAAATATGCTGATAATTTACTCACCCCTATGTCATCAAAGATGTTCATGTCTTTCTTCCTTCAGTTGAAAAGCAATTGAGGAAAACTTTCCAGGACTTTTCCTTATATAGTGGACTTTAATGGTGGCCAGTGGGTGAAAGATGCATATTGCAGTTTCAATGCAGCTTCGAAGGGGTCTACATGATCCCAGTCGAGGAATAAGGGTTCTTAAAAAAAGAAAAATGTCTATACTTTAACCACAATGCACGCTTCATGCAAACATGTTGGAAAGGACACGTGTGGTTAGTTTTTCGGCTGTGCAAAAAAGGTAGGGTAGGATGAAAAACATCTTTTTTTGTAAAGGCTGTTTGACTTTCTTTGCACATTCACTTTGTATACACCGAGTCAGTATTTCTGCTTAAGTCACACATTACCTTTCCAACGTGATAACATAATGCATGAAGTTGAGCTGGGTGCAAAACAAGCACTTGTGGTTAAAAGTATATACATTTTTAAAAGAAAATGACTGATCGTTTCTCTATATAAAACACATATTCCTTGGCTGGGTTCCTGTAGAACCCTTTGAAGCTGCTCTGAAACTGCACTTTGGACCTTCACCCGTTGGGTCCCACTGAAGTCCACTATATGGAAGAAAACACTGATGAAAATCCTGATTTTCAATTCCATAACTCTGTTACACCATCTGATTTTCCAGTAAATACTAGCCTTAGGGTTAGGATTAGTCAGGGTTATGGTTAGTTAGAGTTCTGGCTAGGTCATTTAATTGAAATCAATTAATCAATAACCTCACAATCAAAGGAATCTGAATTTAGGGCTAAAAATATGAATGCTAACAATAAAAAAAAGTAATTCAGCATCTTGAATACATTTTACTGCAATTCAGATCAAACATTGATATTGTTAATTAATGCTTTAAACCATTCAGAGTACAGATGTCAGTGAAACACAAGCACTCTGGGAACGATTAAACACTACTGCAACAGAAGAGAATATCCCTTTTGATTTTTTCTTTTTTTTAATTCCGACCATCTTTGTTTCCAGACTTTGGTTTATGACCTGGAAACAAAAAAGAAACAGTCAATCATTTTTTTTAATTAGTGCATGTCAATTTCATGAGCAGTCAGGAATCATCAAATGGAAGTATTTAGCGAGCATCAAGCTCAGATCCTTTTTTGTGGCTTGTTGTAGGAAATGAGTCCCAGAGGAAAAATGGCCCCTCTTATATTGATTGATGCATTGCTTTTTTCAGTCTGGTTGTTGAAAAATCTGTATATTTTACGTACCACCTTCAGGAAGTGCACTGTTCAAATGAGAACCGTTCCACTACTTTGATGCTTTCATCAAGACGTCAACAAAAATTTGTCTTTCACTCAGTTGGTTCAAGTGCCTAATTCCCGTCTTTCAGATCTCCACTGTAATCACACACAAATACATTATATTGAAGCACAACAGACTCCAAGATAACCAAATGTGGGTTCTACAAACACACAGACCATTTTCTGTGTATACATACATGCACACAACATGTTCAATGGCATCTGAATGCCAAACTGGCTTATGATTTGCCTACCATATATAAAAGGGTGAAAAAATATGCTGCACTGGAGTTCTCCAGTATTACTTCTTCGATGTATGTTTCTGCACAAGGCTCTAGCATCCAGTATACACTGCATGCGTTTAGCACTCAATAATATCCACTCTGTCCTGATTTGGGCATGAATAGAAAATTTTTTAAGAAACTTATGAACAATATTTGCTAAAGAATGTTTGAGTATGAATACATTTTTTGCATTAGTAACCCTAGCAAACACATAAACAACTACCATTTTATTTTCCAAAGCAATGTAAGAAACCAGTGTTTCCTGTCATAGCTATGCAAGGATTTAATTTCACAAACAGTATCATAGCTATTAAACTATATCTTGTTATGATTTTTAATCTGCATTTAACCTCAGAACGATCTCAAAGTAAAAAGAGGTGCTAAAGTCTGATTTAGAGGTGGCTGCGCTTTAAAATTCAATTATTATAATCTTAATTCAAGTGATTAAGGATTCTGAAAGTCTGACAGTAACCAATGTTGAGTACTGCTGTGAGCTTATCCCTAATTTGAAAAGTAATCAAATTAATTAATTACATTAATAAAGTAACTGAAATGATTACACTACTTACAACGTTTTAAATAGGATAACTTGTAATCTGTAACCTATTACACTTACAAGGTAACCTTCCCAACACTGCTTGTTGATAACAACACCCTTGCAACAACCACACATTGAGTTCAATATTAGGTATATTTTCCTACTCTGAAAAGGATTTCCCTAATTCAGTCTCAACATCTTCCAAACATAAAAATAGACAAAGAAACAAACAAACAGAAAACAGTGCTAAATGGCCGGTACCGGAAAAGCATCAAGAGTAAATGGTTGTACTTGTGGTCAGCGCAGGCAGAGGAACAGTACACACAGCTCCTCTAATTATTCTATTTTAAGTCCTGTAATGATTACCATCTCTCACTCTCTCTCTCTCTCTCTCTCTCCCTTACAGTGCCTTTCCTTCATCTCCTGGACTGACATCGGCTACTTTCTGGATATATCAAGTGAAGTCTCAAAGCAATGATGCTCTAAAGACACCTGTAAATGTGTGTATAAAAAGTCATATTTACCAGAATCCAGTATCTCTGTTTTCGACCCTCATAAACAGTTTTCCTTCTTGTTTAATCTCCTCAAGCTTGACTTGCAGCCAGTCAAAGGATGATGGTGGAAAATCCAAAACATGGAGAGGATCTGCCTTTTGTTCAGAGCTGATGCATGAAGAGATTGGAAGCTTACGTAACATCAGAGGTGCCACAATGGCGCTCATCTCGACAGCCCAATGTGACCGACAGAATGAGCGAAGGAAGAGTTTGGATGGATCACATACAGTAACAACAGCTTACCTTGACAGGAGACAAGGTACACCCAAGATTTAGATAGTTTAGCCACAAGATTTACCTTACTGGATCATTGCTATAAACTAGGTAATTAGAAAACAAACTTATTATGAAGTTCTACAAAAATCTAGTCGTTGGTTTGAGTGCACAAGAGCCACTCCATAAGTCATCCTGGGCAAACACTTGACCCCAGGTCATTCCAGAAGGGTTGTCCCTGTAATAAGTGTACTGCCAGTCATTTTGGGTATAAATAATCTGCTAAATGAGTAGTTAAGCTCAATAACAGGGTAGGTATTGCAGAGAACTGTCTGAAGTAGTCTTTAAGACTTTCAGAATAAAAAGAATATGTCCTATCTTCACCTGGAGGACCACCATGAGGATATGCCTCAACCTCCGGAGCCTTCATCACGTGGACTCTTTAGAGACCGCACCTTGCCAAAGTCTGCTGACAGACACTCATGATGCCACTGGCTCACCACTTTGCAATTTTAGGGATGCACAGAGGACCAACGCTGAGACACATGCCCCAGGAGAATGACAGTATCTGGGCAGCGAGTGAGCATGATTGTGGCTGGCCCTAAAATAGCTTGCGGTGGGGCTGGTATTTCAAAGCTACGGCTGGGACAGCACAGAAACCGCATGCCACTGCTTTCAACATGCATCTGACACTGCTGTACTGGAAACGGGGCAGATGAACCCAAATGCCCTCAGGAGACTGGCTCCCATATAACAGTGGTGTGACAGTCGGGTGGTTTTGCATGCCATAAGAACCAGATGTCCAGGAGATTTTCATGATGAGCCTTGGGTGAAGTGTCATTTGGGGTCTAAGGGATGATTCAGTCACTCCAAATCTTACAAAACAGGAAAATCTCTTTGAAAATGAAGAGTCGATCTAAACCATGCTTTCCTGCTATACCCAATGGAATGGTTTAGCAGCTAAAGCTCAAAGTTTCTGGTTTGATCAGAGCTGTACCTTGAGCAAGACACTAGACCCCAGACTACTCCAGAGCAACGGCTGCCCTAATAATCCATTTAATGTCATACACAGGATATTCCTACTTGATATCTCTGACCAAAGTTGTTCTATTTTCTGGTGCCTGGAAGACAAAAGTAGCACTGTTACAGCTAGCTTTGCTGTCAAGAATGCACCTCAATTTGTGGAGAATAAATAACTATATGCAATGCTAGAAACTTTTTTTTTTTTTTTTTTTTGGTGTTTTGCCTTTATTATGATATGACAGTGGAGAGCAGACAAGAAGCGAAGTGGGAGAGAGAGAAGGAGGGGAGATTCAGGAAAGGTCTTCGAGCCAGGATTCGAACTCAGGATGCCTCTAACACAACAGCATTATGCATTGGCGTACTTGCCCTCTAGGCTACTGGTGCCAACCAATGTTTTTTTTTTTACCCATATCATGCAAGTAGGAATTTTAATGGAGGCTGCCATGTTCATGTGATCTCATAGACCTGCGGAACTGGAGTTCTGGGATTCAAATGGTTCCAATAGTTTTCTGAGTAGTAAGTTGGGAATTCAGACTTTCTGAGGTGAATATAATGACTACTTAACACTTCTGCTTTGCTGTATTTTCATTTTGAAAGGTTAAGTGTGTACTTCTAAGCACAAGTTGAAGCAGTCACTAGTAGCAGGTTAACATTTGCCAAAAAAAATCATCAACAAGTGTGCGTGCATGTGTAAAGCGTAACGTGATTTGGTGTTCTGTTCTGCCAGTGTACACGCATCTCATATCCTATCATTATTTTGACTGGTCACTATGGGAACATGCCCTCCGGTGTCTAGTGCATCCACACCTGTTCGAAACGAACCTCCTCCGTCCACAGCTGCAGGTCTACATGTGGGTTCATCTTAAGATGTTTTAAGAGGCTGCTAACGCTCTTGTGTCGTAAAGTCCCAGAACATGTGAATCACTCTGTAAGAATGAACAAGACCCCTTTTATGTAGTTAAGGTTTACATGCTGAAAACATGTAGTGAACACTCACTGCGTGCCTGGGCATGTCCGGGCGCTCTCCAAGCCTCCTTTGTACAATCTAATAAAAGCATCCTAATCCCCAATGCCTAACCGCTGAGACATGAGGACAAACACCTTTGTGTGAATGTCTGTCCTCCCTCACAAAATGCTGCACAGGGCAAGTTTATGTCATTGCACGTACATGTGCACGCAGATCTTACGATCTCTAGAGGCTGTTCCCATGATGTATCATATGCTGGAATGACAATAAGTGAGAAGGTAAACACCAGTGTAAACAGGTTATGCAATTCTGAGGTGTTTTTTTTTAAGAACTGCAGGAGCTCGGAAAAGCTCATCTACTTTTATACAAGTTCAGTTTGTGGAACAGACTCATCAGTGTTGAGCTTATCTGTTACTTTGTGTATAAGTTAAAGTTTACTAGTCACCCAGAAAAGTTGTTAACCACTCAGTGGGTCAATATTTACTTCATGAACTCTAAATGAATCACGATTCAGGTCTAAGCATGTCTAGAGATTTAGTGATAGAGAAACTGGAGTCATATGACTAAACAAAAACAGTAGCAGTCTTGGTCCCCATTCACTTTAATTAAATGGAAAAGAGCAGGGTGAACATTCTGCCTAATGTCTCTGTTTGTGTTCTGTGGAAGATGGATTTGGAATGACATATAGTGAATAAATAATGACAGATTGTTAGTTTTAGGATGAACTACCCCTTAAAGTCCTTGTTTGTCCAGCACTATGCTTTATCTGTGTCCAGCACCATCACTAAATATGCTCTTGAAGGACTCATCTATTTGTACTGGACTTGAGAAGGATCTGGACGTTCAGATAAAGCATGGCTCCCCTATCAGCAGGAAGATATTAATCCACAGACACTGAAACCACTGGATTCAGCAGCTCTGCTCAACACCCCCTCCGAGACTCTACAGAGCTTCATTCTTCCCTCACAGCCGTTGGCTGATTTATATCATTCTCTGCAGAGACAAAGGCAGCGCTGAGTAGGAGAGGGGAAAGGCGAGCTCTGCATACGTCCAGAGAAAAATTCAGCCCCCTGGGCGCCTCTAATAACTCATATTCACCACAGGCAGAAAGTAGGTCAGTGAAAATCTTGACAGCTACAGCGTCTGCAGGTACCACGGAGCCAAAAAACAGCCTTAGCTTTTCTTGAGTGTTTGCCAGGCTTTGGTCCTGATGAATGGGGGTGTTCATACTCTGCAATCGGGAAAGAGGGGAATTAAAACATGAAATGGAGGGACTGAAACAGAACGTACGGCGTGCATTCCTCCTTAATGATGTCAGGCAGGAGCATCAGGCTCAAGCAGGGAGGAATGTCAATCCAATGCTCTCCAAAAGATGATAAAAACGGACTGGCTCTTATTTACAGACCGCGAGCCCCTCTTTTCCTCCTCCCACCTGAGCTGAGCTGTTTCTAATTAATGTCAGAGCAAGTTTTGGCCAAGATCTCAGACCCTTAAATAAACCCAATTTTAGATCAAACTCTGTCTCGGAGAGAGGAAAGAGGGAGAGAAATGCTTCCCTGCATTCCAGTTCTTCTACAGTTCTTTGGAGAACAGGTACAGTTTGACAAGCGTAAGAACAAACTTGTCTCTCGAATGTGTTTCGAAATGTCTTTGTACGACACATCAGTTCGTTTTATTTGAACATTCTTTGCTTCTCCATCATTTAGTGGAGACAATGGCTAAACACTCTGTCCTTCAAACATCACACTGTTTTCCAGGAGATCTGATTTAGAAATCCAGGCTATACTGGTTTTAGCTGGTCAAGCTGGTTGGTATGTAGTCCAAGATGCTCCACCAAGTCTTCTTATCTCACATAATCTTCATGAGGAAAACCAAGTCCATTAGCTTTTAGACCAGTTGATCAATCATCTAGACCAGCTTTGCCTTTTGATTGAAACTAGTCCAATGCCATTGCTAGTCCAAAGTGGTCTAAAAGTTCTAACCAACTTGACTAAGATGGTCTACTAAGTGGAAACCAGTTCTTGGCCCTTCTTGGCCAATCTGGACTAGATGATGACCATACAGTATATCACAGGCATAGACCATCTTTGTCTGAAATGATACCCATTACAATGATCATTATGGTTTATAGTCCTTGAAAATGTATTTTTATCTGTTTTTTTGCTAGTCCAAAATGGTCTACCAGGTCAGCCAGCTGGTAATCAAGCTGATTATCAAGATTATTAATTATCAAGATGAGTTTGTACTAACTAATGCTTTAAATGAGTAACTAGAACCATATAAATCACATAGCTTCTAATTGAATTTCCAGCAGTGCATGTGATAAAATGGCAAAAAAGTTGCCGCTAACACACGCACATACGAATAAACACACTTCACACGTTACCCATCTGTACCTCATTCTCTCTAGAGAGCGAGGTCTCACTTATACAACCACGTCAAACATCAGAACCTCAATCTCAGCGTGGGTCTGGGGAAGACTCTGCCGCGCTGTCAGGGTCAAGTTCACAGCCAGGTCTGAGATTTTGGGTGGGCTGGAATGGAGGATCGGGACCGTCTGAGTGGCAGCCATTTATTGTTGTTAGAAATGGAGAAGTTTGAAGCTGGTCAGTAGCGTCGCAGGACAGAGAGAGGAGAAGAAGAAAAAAAAGAGAGCGTCTGGACTGCATTACAGCTTCTGGCACTTTCTTTAAAAAAAAAATGGCTACACAAAGCCTCGGTTTGTCCTAAACTACAGCATACTGCCTGTTCTGTTTAAACCTTCCCCTGGTATTCAACTGATTTAGGGCAAAAGTGCAAGTTTTAATTCATTTAAAACATTCAGCATTAAAAAGTCCTCCATATATCGTTAAGATATTGCTTCAGTATTCCAAACAATCTAATCATCACTTATAAAAGACCAACCACAAATAATACAAACAAAAAGAGACTGAGGAAAATCAGCAGTGTGAAGCAACATTTACGAGGTGTGTACAGAGAAACAGCGTGGTAATTACGGCTGTCTCCTTCATTCTGTGATGGGAAAATAGGGGTTTTAAATTTGATTAGGCCACCATTTAAACAAGAGAGCTCAAAATAATAAATATTTAAAGGGTGTTTTTGTTGATGTACTCAACGGCTTTGACTTGTTGAAGCTTTGCGTCTCCAATAACAGACCTCTCGGGTTACTGTGGTTGGGTTTTTCTTTTGTTCACGGATGTTATTTCTAGAACGTGAAGTGTTGATTCTTGAATTCCAGCACACCTGAGCACATTCCTGTGTGTGAATCTGTGGTTTGCGAGGTGTGAAGTCGTAATAAATCCCAAAAACACACTTCTCCTGTTGTTCATTCATGCACATATTGCATGAGTTTAATAGATGCTCGTTAAAGGGTGCCACATTTAATGTGTGAGGAAACTGTTTGGAACCTGTAAACATTCAAAATATGTCTTTACACAAATGTTCAATGCACAAACTCTGGGTTGTGAAAATATGACATTGACAAATTAAACAAACTGTATTATTATTATTATTCAAACCTTGTTTTTTAATTACTGAATTAATGTTCTTTTTTTGCCTTGTTTTCAGTTAGGATAAATGTTCTTGAGAAGCAAGATACGAAGACTTGTTTTCAGAAAGGAAGTACCTCTTAATGCAAGTGTTTTTTCCACTTGTTTTAAGCATAAAAAGTGAATCTGTCAGTAAAGTAAAGTAAGTATGTATGTATTAAAATTATAATCTGACAGCGAACAAGTCTTATCTTGTCATATATCTCGTCATATCTCAAGTAAATGTATCTTCTTTTACTGGTTTTTAAAATGTTTACCAGGAAAAGAAGAAATATATTCATTAAGAATACATTCTTGCACTGTGCTCTTTATGATAGTGATTTATATTTCCAAGTTCTAAAAGAGACCTGTGTATCATAAAAGTACAAACAGGCCAAAACTTTAGCTTTATTCACTAAAAATGAATTACATTTGTATTTAAATAAAAATTGAGCCTTTCAATTTAAAGCCATTTCAACTGACATATGAGTTACAGCAAAGTAGTAGCTAGTTTATCAATGAACAAGTTCCTCAGTTGGCAGTTCATCCAACAAATCCATCAAATGGCTTCAGATGACTTTGAATATAGCACATGAGACATTTGGACTACTTTTGTGACACTTTTATAGTGCTTTTTTTGTCCCCTTTGGAACTAGTAGTAGTATAAACCACTGCAAATTTGAGTTGTTTGGCAAAGTACAGCTCATATATTCTGCCTGAACATTTCCTTGTGTTTTTAATTCAGGCACGCTGGGTTGGAACAACATAGGAGTGTGTAAATGATTACTTTTTTCCATTTATGGGTGAACTATTTCTTTAAATATGGAGTATAGTCTAACTAAGGTCTTATGGTGGTACCGCTGTCTAACTGAAACGCCCCGTTCCTCTATTTTGCTTTCTTGTTAGTTTTGGAGCCTCTCGACTCAGATGTCTAATGCAGTCCAGTCCACCTCAGCCCCTGAAGGGCTCACGCGAGCGTAACCCGGCCCCCTTTGATCTCGACTGTGAGTTTGGTGGGCTTTGATCCGCCATGATGACTGCGTCTACATGTGGTCCTGATTCTGCATTTCCTCTCTCGACCCTTTGCCCTCTTTCTGACTGTACACCTGTGCGGAGTTTCTGCCCTGTTCTTACCTGTTCATAAATGTGTCTCCTGATTGCATGGAAATGATAAACACGCTTGGATTTATGGGGGTCTCGTAAATGAGAGTGAAGACGGAGATGGGAATTCCACCGCAACACCTGTGGAAAAACACGCAAACGAGAATAAAACACACCTGGTGATGATTCAACAGAACGTGATGCATTACAGCATTTTAAAACGGCATGCAAATCAACTTACAGTACACCTGAATCAACACATCAAGACTTCCTTGTAGACCCATTGTTTGACTGAACTGCCAAAAAGGCATTTTATTTTAACATTTTTTATGTATTACTATACAAAAAAAACTTAAAAAATACATTTACAATAACAATATTAACAACAACAACAAAAAGATGACACTCCAAAACCACCAACATTACAAAAACATTGTGGTGTTGGATAGAATCGGAGTAAAAAAAAAAAAAAAAAAAAAAAAGAAGAATAGTGACATGAGATGTAAATCTAAAATTGAAAAAGAAAATGAAAAATGAAAGGAAAATAGATGTTATAAAAATACATTTTCAAACAAAACTAGATTAACAATTCACTTGCAAAATGACAAATAAATGTAATAGGCGAATTAATAAAACAAAACAGACAAAACAATTGTCATCATTTACTCACCTGTATGTCCATCAAACATCTTTTTTTTCCTGTAAAACACATAAAAAGATGTTAAACAGAATGTCCAAGCTGCTCTTTTCCTCATAAAATATGCCTAAAAAATATATTTAAAAGTAGTGTATATGACATTTCAAGATCAAGTTCTTCACATAATGAGGTCATGATGTGACAATGTAACATACTACAGTGTGAAATATCCACTATTGAATACAGTAAATGGCACCCATAGTAAAGAAAAACTACAAATAAATCTCAATTGTTATCTCATGGCCATCAATGAGATTATAAGGATAGGTCATCCAATTGACTCTTTATTTCCTGTACCATATTTTTTCCAAATATGGATCAAATAATAGGTTCAGCTGTTCTCAAAAATGTAAGTCTGCAATCAAAAGCCAAGTTCAAGAGATCAACTCGAACACTTCTCATCCACTTCTCCAAAAGACAAAATGATCTGAGCAGCTGCTATCCACATTCATTTTTATAGTTTTGCTACAATACATTAACATCTCATTTAAACGTTTTCAATTATTCTAAGGAATTTAAGAAAAAAATCAATAAAAAATTTATATTTACTGTACATAAATCACTATATAGAGAGCTAAAAAAATAGCAACATATGAGCAATAAACTACTTGTTTATTCCATTCCACACACAGCCAAACACAGACAAATCTTTGGTCCATAATAGAGATGGAGTCTCGTCTCATTAGTGAAACAGGAGCCGTCTGTAAGCGCAGTCAGTTCACTTCAAATCACAGATTTACAAGCAATAAAAGCTCTAGTGATTTCAGATTGTTATTGCGAATCAACGGCACCCATTTGTTTTATACCCGCTGAGGGATTGTTTGATCTTAGCGTGACATTACAAACACAATTTATGACCGTCCATTAATGATGCTAATGGTAGCTTTAAAACATCTTTGCCATTTAAACCGCTACACACCACGAATAATGTCTGCTGTATCTCGTACTTTACGAGGATAAAGTGTCACCTGACAGCCAATATGTCTCTCGACTACAGTCGCATGTCAAGTCGCAACCAGACGATGAACTCTGTGGTGTTTACATAGATGAAAACTTTTAGCTTCTCCAAGTTATTAGCCTGCTCCAAAATCTCCGCTTGGAAAGATAGTCCAGGGTGAAAGACTGATTTGAAATACAGAATATACGTGTGGTTATTCACATTTTATTCTGGGTGACTTTTCCCTTTGGATGATATGATTATTCAAGAAAATGTCTATAGATAGCTTAAAGCTGCAGTCGGTAAATTGTGACGTTCTAGCGGTTAATAAACAGAACTGCTTGCGTGTTGCGGAAGAACATCGTAGCCGGAGCTACTTCTCTCTGTTTATGTCAATGTAGAATCACAAAGGTACTGGGTTACTCCGCCGCGGTACCCCTGAAGCAATCTAAAATAGTCCGAATATAAACACTTATTATAGGTGTACCCTGGTGATTCAGGACAGGCTAAAAACACGGTTTGGAAAATGGATTCATGGTGTACTCGCTTATTATATACATTTTGTATACTTTGAACACAAAAGGGAGCGGTAAGAGAAACAACCAATTAGAGCTGCGTTCTGTAACTTTTTTTTAATAAACAGCAGTTCTGTTTATTAACCGCTAGAGCATCAGAAGTTACCGACTGCAGCTTTAATGTAGGCAACAATGTGTAAATGAATTGCATTGTGCCAAATCAAACCACATTTTAATATATGACGAGATATAATTTCAGAAAAACTTTTCATTATTTTACATTTTAATTTTTGCATTACACGACAAGATCTTGACATTGACAAATCTTGAAATGCCAGGATCAAATCAAATTTTCTGAATGTAGGCCTATAATACCCAGATAAATTTGTCAGATTGTGTAGGAAACATTGTATTCAGAAGTTCAAATATATATACCGTAAATCTCGGACTATAAGTCATACCTGAGTATAAGTCCCATCAGTCAAAAAATATGTCATGATGAGGAAAAAAAACTTATATAAGGTGCACTGGACTATAAGTTGCATTTATTTAGAAACAAGAGAAAACATTACCGTCTCCAGCCGCGAGAGGGCGCTCTATGCTGCTCTGTGTAAATTACAGGAGCATTGAGCAGCATAGAGCGCCCTCTCGTGGCTGGAGACGGTAATGTTTTCTCTTGGTTCATTTCTCTTGGTTCATGTCAAATTAATTTTGATAAATAAGTCGCACCTGACTATAAGTCTATAATATAAGTATATATATAGTCAATCTCATTCATCCAAATACTATGTAAAAAAAAAAAATAATAATTATAATAATAATCATAAGTAAAAGAGTACGAATTATCCCAAAATCTATATGGTTTCGAATGGTAACAAGCAACATCACAAGACCCCACTAATATGAGGTCACATTAGTCTTCATGTTTTTATTTATCATGAAATAATTTCTGGCTATTTTCATTTTAAATTAACATTTTACAGTCTAATTAAATTATAAGACATTAAAAAGCAAAAGTGTTACAAATTTTGGTTCATCCATGACACAAAAAAAAGTGCATCGCATTGCGAGAAACAAAATTCTGTACATATTCTATATATATTATGATTATTATTTCTTCCATATCATTATGTGCAGAAGTAAAAATTGTAGCAGTATGTAATTACAAACATATTTTAAAATGCAATGCAAAATAAACACATAACACATAAATTCAGGCAATAAAAACAGAAATGTATTAACCACAATATCAGCTGTGGCTTTTAGTCTTCTATTCTTAAAGAAAAATAATTGATCTGACAGAGTAAGGTTCACGTCTACAATTGGATTAAAAATTTTAATCTGGATGCAATTTGCAGAATTAAAATGAGATCAGATGAACTTGTTTTGAAATGTTCATCACTACAATACATATTGTATCACATACTATTATTTTAAAAAGTAATAGCAAGCTAGGCTGGTATTACATTCCAGGCATAACCAAAATTATTTTGAGAATAAAGCCATCCAATACAATGTTCTGCACAAATTCCTTCTGTATTTGGACATAATAGTCTTTGTTCACCAGTCTGAGTAAATTACACAATGAGATCAAGAAGCTAATGTGTTATATGGTGACCCAGTTTGAGTGGCCCAATGGGGTCCAGCAGAGCCCATCTGTGAGCCATTAGACACTGAAAGGCCTGAGCCAACCAGCGATGCCTAAACCAGACTAGATTCAGTCCAAGAACCTCAGATACTTCAAATGATTCACATTCGGGAAACCAGCAAACCCTCCCCCATAGGCATTTTAAAAATAAGTCCCAAGTCTATCAAATGAGGAGAATTCATAGTTGACACGGGGGAAATCTGCATGTATTTTGATAAGGACATTCAACTCAAAAATCAATGAAGCTTTAAACCGAACAAGTCTGATCTGTGATGTCAAAAAACTGATGGAAAAGTTCAGTATCAGTGCATCTTTTGGTGAAAGTTTTATGCTTTATAGATCCTTTATAACTGTGTCAGTTCCCTTTTTAACTATAAAATATTTTTTTTAGTTGCTAAAACATGCGAACACACACTACACAATAATACATCCTCCAAAAGGCTGCAGAAAGTATACCACTCACATAGTAGTAGTATGCAAATTGGGACGCAGCCACAGTGTAAGAAACATTTATCTTTTAGAACGGCACATTCTTGGCAAGCCTCAAAAGTTAAAGCAAAATGAACGATGGAGAGACAGACTGTATCAAAGGATGTACATGAGGATTCGGCAGCTGACGAATGAAAGCGTGTCCATGAGTGTGTGGCTGAGGCTGCCGTTCACTAGCTTGGCTCCAGGCATTGATTTGATTTTAAAGCTGCTGACTGACATTCACAGTCTGGACGGTGAAGCACAGATAAGAAGAGACTTTAACTGTTTGCTCAGGGCTGCCAACATTTCTACCTCTTTGTGTTGTTGAAATCTATCTCGCCCCATATCTGGTGTGTTTTAGGGTTTTGGGGTGGGGATTGTGTCCTTCCTGTCTCCAACTTGGTTCACTCATTGTGTTGTTTTCTGGCTGATATCTGTCTTTTCCCATGGTGTTGTGTGGTGAAGTTGGGAGGTTTGACGCCTCATGTGATAAAGAACCCACCTGAGTAAACAGGTGTTGAGCAGTTTACCCGCCACCCAGATTTATGGTCCATTTCCTTCCACGGATGAAGAGTTCCACCTTCTATCAGCTGTTCTGGTCATGCATCTGGGTTGGAATCAGACGGTCTACAGTCTCTGTTGCAATGTGATAACCATGTCTATTAGAAAAGATAGGTGAGGTCAGGAGGTCAATGAATTGTTACACATGCACAAACGGACATGCAACATTAATCACTGTACATGCTATCGAACTAACAGGCAGAAAAGTGGTTTCACAGATGTTACTCCAACAGGAAGCAAAAAAATACATGCATCATCAGGCTTACATTATTTCATACTGAAGGAAATTTGAAAACAGCATCAGCATTTTAAAAAGGATTTGACCAAGAAAATTTTTCATGCTTCAATTAAATAGAATAATCTGCAAGTGGAGTAAGTTAAAAACATGTCAGTTATCTCTAATTTCTTTCAATTTTGCTTTTTAGATAAATATATCATGTTTAGATATTTAGATTTATATATATATATATATATATATATATATATATATATATATATATATATATATATATATATATATATATATATCACAAAAAATGTCGACAGTGCTTTTGTAAAATACAGTGATCAGGTGATGCCAAGCTAAAAAAAACTACCATGAAACTACTCCATTTCCTTTTGTTTTGAGATGTCTGAAGCTTTACACCAGCTTTGTGAGTAAAATAATGAAATTTAAGTCATTATCCACCATAAATCAAATCTAATTTGCATCGAGACCAAGATTACCAACAGCATTTGACATCATTGCAAAACATCTGCAACTCATGTTCATGCATACATTTGAATACATAGAAGAGAGACTGAGAGATACAGGCATGGTTTTCAGTAAATGATAACTTAAAATTCACATATGCATTGCATATCATAAAGTTAAGATTTTATATGTTTTTGATTTAAAAAACTTTTTAAAAAAGAGTCTTATGTTCATTTATTTGATTAGAAATACAGTAATATTGTGAAATATTATTACAGGTTATAGTAACTGTTTTCTATCTGAACATATATATCTTTTTTTTTTGTGGGGAGTGCTATATGTTTGTATGTTCAGGATGTTTTGATGATTAGAAAGTTCATAGATGTCTTACTGTCACTTTTGATGTATTTAATGCATCCTTGCTGAATAAAATCATCCACAAAACACTTTTGAGTATATAGTATTTAAAGATTTTTTTATGGCACTCCTTGGAGTTGACATTCTTATGGAAAAGAACTGTAAATATTCTTCAAATCTCCTTTGGTGCTCCACGAATGAAACAAAGACACAACTTTGGAACAACATGAGGGTGAGTAAATGATTTCACGATTTTCATTTTTTGGCTGAACTATTTCCTTAACGTCAAAACAAAGACAGAAGGCTAGTGTAATTCAGAAACTCTGTGGTGTGTCCCTGTGGCGTCTGCCAAGAGCACATCAGATTGCAAGAACATGTCAAACTTTGTGTTTAGACGCTCCAAAACAGATCACAGTTGGATCAGAACTCCCTCTTCAAAATCCAAACTCCACTCTTCCAACTGAAACACACAGGCCTGTGTTTTGTGGACCTCATCTTATGTGCAAGACAAGAGCTGGACGTGTGAGCGTATAAATACCACAGTGGTTCAGGCACCTCTCCCTTTACCCAGAATTCCTCTGTCCCACTTCCCTTGACGTCACAGCTAGAGAAAGTGGGGCCACTCGTGGTCACTGTGGAAGAGCAACTGCTCCGAAGCGGCTCGAGGAATTTTAATGGTGGAGTTGGAGACCACTGTAGAGAGAGAAAGACTTTAGGGTTTGGACAGCATTGTCAGAACTAAGAGATGTTTGTATGTAGGCTATGTTAGCTTGTGGATCTTCAGAGAATGGTGTGAGAAAGATGTCTTTCTCTCTTTAGAGCTGATCTCCATGCCAAATCTCTCCATCTGGAAGCATGATCATGGCATACAGCCGTTAATGACGGGCTTCAAAACATCCCAGAGCAATCAGTTTTTGCATGCAAGCATATCAATTGACTCACTGTCTTTGGCCTCCTGTAGTTGGATTGACGCCACTGATGTCTCTACATGTATATCCTCTCACAAAAGCATTCTTGTTAAAGGGAGCATAACCCACACAGTTTCACCCAATCTCGTGTCAATCTTCACTACCTATAGAGTAGTACTGCATCCTTCATATCTCCAAAAAAAAGTTTGATCATATTTATAAAAAAAAAAGATACAGCTTTACGATTCTCTCCTACAACAGCAAGCTCCTGGAGGCGTGTCGTGGGCGGAGCTAAAGACTCAGGAACACTTGAGCTCGACTGCCAACAAAACAAAGACATTTGATGCGGTTATTTACCATGCTGTGGTAAAACATTGTGCTTGAGTAACTATGCACATGCTCACAAACGGGAAGATAGAGGACGGGTGTTTTTCATTGACAAAATATGTTTTATTATAATACATTTTGTTGATAAAAGAGAAGTATTGAAAAAAGTAATAGCAGGCGAGCAGGTCGCTATGGAAAGTCATTATTTTGCTTGAACACTAATGGTTTAGAAATTCACCTTTTTCCCCGACAGAATTCTTTTAAAACATGTAAATTAAAGTGGCCCAAAAGAGGTGCCGGTACTCTATTATAGCCAAAAATATATATATATATTTTCTTTTTTCTTTTTCTTTTTTTATGACTCCCCTCATCCCCTGAGGTAACAACAACTATATTGAAGGGGTTTTATATACAGCAGTCAACAGGCGACCTTAATAATAAATCCTTTTATTAGTTTGTGGATTTGCTTGAGCTAGAAAGAACTACTGAACATAAATAAAATGTGCAAAAAGATTTTGAAAAAAAATACCCTTAGAAAGAGCTACTGCATTCAAACTGACTCAAATGATTCGCGAACCCGCTACGAACTCTCGAATTGATTCAAATGATCCGCGAAGCCGCTCCGAACTCCCGAACTGATTCAAATGATTTGCGATCCCCAAATTGACTCAATGATTCGCGAACCCGCTCCGAACTCCCAAACTGACTCAAATGATTCGCGATCCCGCTCCGAACTCCCAAACTGACTCAAATGAGAACTCCCAAACTGACTCAAATGATTCGCGAACCCGCTCCGAACTCCCGAAATGACTCAAATAATTCGCGAACACACTCCGAACTCCCGAACTGACTCAAATGATTCGCGATCCCGCTCCGGACTCCCGAACTGACTCAAATGATTCGCGATCCCGCTCCGAACTCCCAAACTGACTCAAATGATTCGCGAACCCGCTCCGAACTCTCCCGAACTGGTTCAAATGATTCACGCTCCATTCTCCGAACTAGGAAGAATTAGGAAGCGTGCATTGTGAAGAGCGTTTTGAAAAGCAGCGGCGCAGGCAAAGGATTAAAACCTCTATTAAAGCAGATGTCCAAATGAACGTACCAGTACGCTAAAAGCACGTTCTGGGTGCACAGAGAGGTGGCGGTATGCTCAAAAGCTATATTTGGAAGTGCCGGTACTGAGTACTGGTGCGTACCGGCCCACTTAAAGCACTGCTTACTATTTTCATGATGATAGACTTCCACTCACAGAATAAAACATGTGCCTACTGTACATAATGTATCGTGACAACGATGTAAACAATGTTAGATACTTTTATTTTGGGGGGCATTTTGCCATGTTTTTCTTCTTCAAAGGGAATATATTTTTTATAAATATATTGGTTTTTAAAATCATATATTTATCTTTCATATTCCTGTTCTGACTCACCACTGATGGCTGTCAGCGCCAATAATTCTCCGTCCTGACTGGGAAATGAATATTGGCCCCGGTTTAAGTGGACGGCTGGTTTCTTTCATTACTCTAGGGGTTTGTTTGTCTTAACTGCCCGTTATTAGGATAGTGAACTTCCGAGCCCGTGCTGGAATGACTACCACATGTTTGTGCTTTGAAATTCCAGCCAAAACAAAAGAATGGAAATTCTCCGCACAATTCCCATGAGGAGAACTGCGGAAATAACCAGGCAGTCCTGCAAAGAATGGAAATCCATGCTTTTCTTAACCGCACCGCCCGAAAGGGTTAAAAACTCCCGGTGTGCACGGTCCATCCGGTACATTTGTGGAATTCTGCTCCCATTTTCCCTGATTCTGCCTCCTGGAAACATTCGGGAATTATACAAACCTGGAAATGAAACACTTTCCCTTTGGGGCCTACAGACTGTACATGAACCTGAAAGCAAAGAGGCCTCACTACAAAACAAAAATAGTCAGATGTCTGCGAAGGGTTAACGTATCTCCTGCCAATGATGTGAGCTCCAGGAATCTGCTGGTATTTGGTCTTCCTTTGGCAGCCTGGGGCACCAGGTCTTATAGGATCCAATTTGACCGTGTCTGGCTTCAATGAATATCACTGATGCAGTGAAGAGAAGAGGAGATAAAAAACACACACACTTGAGATAAAAGGACCTGCGAGCTGTGGCTTGAAGCATCTCATCAGGTGTGTCTGTGGACGAGCCACTTATTCCTGGTTGAAAACAAAAAAGTGAAACCAAATGAGGGTCTGTGTGTGGGTGGACTTGCGTATGAATGTATGTGTTTTATGATCAGATCTGGTGGTGATGAGTGATTGCATGATGGCTTAGACAGGAGGTGCTGACATCTGTGCTGTTAACAAAAATGACTCAGAGAAACCCGATCAGTTTCATTAGTTCAGCAAATTTTGGTCTCATTCTTATCAGAGATAAGAAATACAGAAGAAATATTAGCATGTCTCTAATAAAAAAAATTTTTCAAGGTTTGCATGCAAAAAGATCCTGTCGTAATAATATTTTGAAATAAAGGAACAAACCAAGAGCCCATGTGTTAAAGCAAAACTTTAATAAAACAGCTATAGTAGACAAATCTTATAACAAGTAACATTCATTAACAACTATTGGCTAGGCTAACATTGCTAAGTACTGATACATAAAGATAAATGAAAATAATGCGATGCAATATTTTGTAGTGCAGCAGGTTCAGAACTAAACCGACAATGAGACATTGACATAACTGCCAAGTCAAGTTCTTTTAAAAGAAAGAACCAGTTTATCTGTTCAAAAAGTAGGAAATTGAAAGTATAAGCTTTAGCATTAGCATAACAACCATTGTGTTTATAGTACTAGAAAAGTATCAACAGTTAGCAGGTCATTATTTAGTAAATTTTGTTTTTAGAGCAGACACTGTAGTAGTGTTTTTTATTCATAGACTCCCACACATACTGCTTATTTACTTACAGATAACTTTTGAATAGACAAAATGGTCTCACCTTTACCTGACTGTGCTTTTATTTAAAAGAAGTCATCTGATCCTTCTGTAGTTTCAGTATTGTCCAAGCCTTCATGTATAGGCTTATATTTTATCATTTGAGTTTTGCATAAAATGTTTTTGGAAAAGAGTTAATAGTGTTGTGTTACATATATGGAAATAATTATTTTATACATAACCCCAAAAAACACAATATTGTATAGCCTACAGGAAAATTCATATTGAATAACAATTATGACATTTTAAAATTTGCCAATTTTGCTGTCTGGTTTTGATACTAAACTTGATATTCTTCATTAATGTCACCCATGTTGATAGCTTCATAACCAACTGGAGCAGGACAATTAGTTCCTATTGAATAATAAGAATTTAAATTAGAATTTATACATTTTATATACTCAATCATTGTGTTTGTTTTAATGATTACATAAACTATAAAAACAGTAAACCCTGGCAAACTGAATTTACTCAAAACATTTGAAAGATCTTTCCAGATACGTAAATGAATGGTGTCTATTCAAAGCGTGAACCCTTTACATAAAAATAAATAGTTGCAAGTAAGCTCTAGTTTATGATTGTGTGAGATGTATGATTTTTAGAAAATAATTATATATTCTTACCACTCGTAGCTGAAAATCTGATATTAGAAATGAAAAATAGAACACATATTTTCAACATTTTATAATAGGTCTATTAATGCATTTGTATTTAGGTATTTTTTTAAAGGTTGGAACTTACCTTTCACCCTGCCAGTCTAATAGCTGCAGAACAGAAAGCAAAAATACAATAATATTGTATAAGCAAAAGAATATTTGGCTTTTTTTTCTTTGAAAATTTTAATTTTACTTACCCCCAGAACACAAAGGGCAAAGTGAAGGCAGTTGAAATTCAGTACATGATACTTAACTAACTTTTCCATTGCTTCCTGCACATTTTTAGGAAAACTTTGGGTGATTTTTTCCTGTGCTCTGAGGCGATACACTTCAACATTCTTTTTAGACTTAAAGTGCTTCAGGCTTTTTTTCGAAACAGTGCCAAATTCGTGTACACTTGATTTTAAGTAACTTTGCATTTTCCTTTCAGAACCTGAAGTTAAAAAAACAAACAAACAAACAAACACTCTGTCAGTTATTATTAAATAGTCATACACTTATTATAGTGGTAAATTTACTGTAAGTAATCCTGTATTTGTTCAATCACCTGTAAAGTCGATGACTTCATTATTCCCACAATAAACGCCAGCATGATAAGCCCCATAATCTGTTTCTCTAAGCAGCAGATCTCCCGGCTTATAGCTGTGCTCTTGTATTTCAGCGATTCTTTCAAAATCTTTCTCAATTCGTTCTCTCCACAGTTGAATCTTACCAATTGGGTCCATGTTGTTGTTGTTTCTCTGAACAAATAAGCAGCAATAAAGAAGTTAATATTATATACCAGAGTATAGGCCTATAGACATTTAAAAAATTTAATTCCACCAATAGTTTGTAGCAGCATGTCTCAATGATCTGTAATTCAGAAAGGGAGGAATGTTGAAAAAAACCTCAAAAAGCACATTTGTAAAAATTCTTGTTCATAGGCATCAAAACTATAAGATGAAAAGTCAAATTCTGAATATTATAGGAAAAGAATCCCAGTTCACAGCTAGTCTGACATCCATTACAAAAACAATACAATAACAATTACTCTTAAAAATAAAATCCCACCTCTTATGAGAATATATCTTCGTCCCTGGTGCTGTTTGCTCATGTGAGTTTGTACCTGCTTTTCAATGAAAGTATCTGAATTATTTTCTTGGCAAGGAGGAGTGAAACTCACAAATTCTTTCATTTTCATTTTTGAATAGTTGTATAGTTTTCTAACTGTACATATACATATAAATATATATGAGCTCCAGGAATTTGCTGATATTTGGTCGTTCTTTGGCAGCCTGGGGCATCAGCTTTGGTAGGATCCAATCTGGCCATGTCTGGATTCAATGAATATGTGTGATGTGGTGAAGAGGAACACACACACTTGAGATAAAAGGACCTGCGAGCTGTGGCTTGAAGCGTCTCATCGTTTGGGTGTGTCTGTGCCACTCCTATTCGTTGCAATCAAAAAGTGAAACCAAATGAGGGTCTGTGTGGGTGGACTTGAATGTATGGATTTTATGATATGGTTTGGTGGTGATGAGTGATTGTAAGATGAATTGGACAGGAGGAACTGTTATATGTGCTGTTAGCTATAATGATTCAGAGAAATACAGATCAGTTTCGTTATTTGAGCAGAATTTGGTGCCCCTCCCATCAGAGACAATGCACAGCAGAAAAACAGCAGCATCAGTCTGAAATAAGTGTTTGAAGGTTTAAATCATTCAGAAATTTCTCATTTCTGTTTCCTGAACAGTTGCTTGACACTGCGATTTGACTCACACGTACAGTAACATTTCATCAGAATCAGCCTATGGGGTCGTGGCTATAGAGATACGGCCAGAAACTAACAATAGATTAAATGTTCTACCTAACATCTACACCTACCCCAAACCTAAACCACTTACAGTAATGCAAAAACATTAATTATTGTTGGACATAGCCTTAACCCTTTTAAAGGCACAGCTCATGTAAATGTGATCGATGCTTTATTTTTCCCATTTTATTCCTAAGTGGTGCTTGTTTCAGAAAACTTTAGGACCCTATGTGAGTAATCATTACCATACTAAGGTGTTCAAAAAGCTGTTATGTGATTCCAATTGTTTGGATGGTTGCTATTGGTGGATCACAAGTCCTAAACAATCTTGCCAACATCCAATTCAATTCATTCTGGCCTTTTCTTATTAGTCAAGACAAGGTATAAGGTAAACTACTGTTGGAATACATTTCTGGTGTGCACCTACGATGCCTAAAAATGGTGTCCACATAGGTCACTCTAGGGTTTAGAACAGAACACTGAAAGAGAACCACAGAGCTGTGCAGATTGTGTTTAGCAAGGTAAAGTCTGAGGTGAAGCCAGCTGTAAGGAATGTGAGGCAGTGTGTTAATCTCTGCCGCTCAGCACTCTTGCAGGATTTTGATTACCATGCGACTGAAGGCTGTTTGGAGAGCGAGAAGCCCTTCATTACCAGCTTTGATGTGTTCATGACTAAAATGCTTAAACATTTAACTGCTCAAAGACTTAAAGAGGCAGAAAGCCGCCTGCAGGTGCTGGCGAAGACAAGCCCAAAAGCTCTCAGCACTCATGTTTTGATAGAGACCAGCATAAATCAACTGAGAAGCAGAGCTGGCGGGGATCCACGCATTCATTCAGTCCGTCTGTTGAGAGACAGTGTTAGAACTTTCAGTTGGATGGAAATGAACAGTTATTTCTGAGTTATTTCTGAGTTCAGAAATAACTTTTCAATCAATTGAGAAAATTTACTAGCCATAAATGCAAACCCGATTCCAGAAAAGGTTTGACACTGTACAAATTGTGAGTAAAAAAGAAATGGAATAATTTACAAATCTCATAAAGTTATATTTTATTCATAATAGAATATAGATAACATATAAAATGTTGAAATGTTCTTTTGAAATCTTTTGAAATGTCATTCCAAATATTGGCTGATTTTGGATTTCATGAGATTTACACATTCCCAAAAAGTTGGGACAGGTAGCAATAAGAGGCCGGAAAAAAAGTTCAATGTACATATGAGGAACAGCTGGAGGAGCAATTTGCAACTTATTAGGTCAATTAGCCTTTCGCCGAGCCCCGCCCCCCTTAGTTACTGTTGCTACCTCCGACAAACAAATGGTCAAACACGACCAGCGCGACAGATTGCCATGACGGGAAGAGGTATACCATTTTTTTCTAGCAATACCTCTGCGATATCCTCCAGATCGAGGCAAAAGGGGTTAAAGTATGCAGTGGAGGGATATATTCAAAATATAAAAATACGCAATGAAGGAGACTACTACCGAGGCTAATGCTTACCGGTCTCAAGCGAAATCTGAGAAACCCCATGACCTGTACCTCAAATGCAACAGCACAGCCTTGCGGACCAGTAATGCTCTTGCACTGCCAGGAAAGTTCTCTTTCATATGTTATGGTCTATTATTGTCTATTGCGAGGAGCTATTTTGTCCAAATACAAGGGTATGTTAGCTAGCTAAACCTAACGTTACATGTCTGACACATTTAACTGGGAGTGGGGCCGTCCACACGGTTTTATCCATTTTAGGCACCGCTCACGTAGTGTTTTCGGCTTTGGGAATGGGAAGAACACGACTCCTCCAAACAATCTCTCGGGGGTAACGTTATCTAGTGTCCGATTTACAAATGCCGTCGGCGCACCACTTCACCATCTTGCTTGGAGTCAAAGTTTGTCGGAACTGCTCACATAGTAACGGTTGCTATGATGTGTGATTGGACAATGGCCGTTTTGGGGAGGGGCCGACGAAAGACTAATTGGCAACATGATTGGGTATAAAAAGAGCCTCTCAGAGTGACAGTGTCTCTCAAGCCCCCGTCCACACGGAGACGCGTTTCTGTGAATATGCACACATTTTTTTTATCAGATAGGCGTTTCGGCCACACGGATCCGGTGTTTTGGGAGAGAGCGTTTTCATGTGGACAGTGAATTTGTATATTTTTTTGAAAGGATGACATCATAAGCCCACGTCTCGTGCATTACTTTTAAAACTAACTTTCCCCAAAACTGGAAATGAAGACAACTTAAAATGACAAGAAATTGTATTTGTATTTGTATTGTAAATCTGCCATCTCAGGCTATGTAATTTATTATTTTATGATTATATGTCATGTTTTAGTATTTTTTGTCAACCCTGTTACTGACACAGGTGTTACTAGAAACTATAGTTTAATTAGAACTATTTCATAGTTTTCACATGTGAGCAGAAATTCACTCCTTCTTTTCACTGGGATAGTTTCAAAATATGGATTTTTAAAAATATATTTTTTTATATTTGTCGTTCAGATTACCAAGAACATCTTAATTTTAATAAACAGGAACGATAGGACACACATTCTTCTGCACACTGCACATATTTGTTTACATGATACTGTAAAGTTTTACTGTTTTAATTTGCATTATATAGTTTTGCAGTTGGCATAGTTGTATGACATATAACAATAAAAATGTTTGACATAGAAACAATAAAAAAACATTAATAAAATATATATATATATATCTTAGAAACATCTTACTCATCATTTTGGTCCTCATCTCCTGACCTCTTTTGTCTCACTCCCCCCTTCTATCGGTCTTCCCGAGTCCTGACCCTATTCTCCACCCCTCAGGTTTTCCCGTGAGTTGCGTGCGATGGAAGCAGGGGAAGGAGGAGGGAATCTTTCATCAGCTGCACGAGCAACAGGGGGGTCAGTCTGCTGAGAGAGGGATTGCTTTTCAAAGGACCATCTCTTCATTTGTTTTCCCAGCAACATTTCACTTGCTGTTGTACAAAGTAAAATCCCTCCCTTTTAAGAGGAAAAGGGGCCAGAATGCCATCCGTCATAAAGGGATATTTCAGAGAGGCCAATTTAGCTTTGATATCAGGAGTTTTCCTCCCTTCGTGACAGCTAAGGAAGATGGTATCTTAAACTTTCCCTCCCAAAATAGCTGTTCTCACACGCTCAGACTGGAGGAAAATAGTTTGCTAGGTTCCCCAAATGATCAAACGATCCCACTCCGTCTATGATATTTGGAAATTATCTTGAGAGATATTCCTTCTTAACAACAGTTCCATAAACAAAAACGTTAACAATGTATAACTTACATTTTACACAAAATTTTGCTGCTTGTTTTGTTCCTTTTGTTCCGAAATGAAATCAAACCATAATCAGGAATCTGCATTTTCAAGCCACACACAAGTAGCTAAACAATAACCATTTAGGCCTATTAAACTATCTTAGATGCAAACACCCTTGATTGTCAGAAATAATTAAAAATAATAATTTTTAAGATTAGAAGATTATGCATTTTTATGAGGTTTCGACCTCACAGAAAAGTGTGTGTGTTTGAGAGGTGACCTCAGATTTTTTTTACGAGAACGGTGAACCACAAGGGCCAGATCCGGGATCATAAACCTTCAACTGTGACAGGCAGAGACCACCACGAACACAAAGACCTACTGGGTTTGAACTGAGTGTCCTTGAATCCAATCCCTTTTTCTATTCTCTCCTCTTCTGGTTCTGTCTTATTGGGGCATAAGCCTAAATGAAATGTTAGCAAAATATCCTTAAACCATTTTTTTTGGATAGGATGATGAACAAGGGATAAAAAGAGATGAAAAACTGCTTCAGTATGGTTCTTAGTGAGCCCTTAAAGAACCGAATCCAACAATTTTTACAGGACAAATCAGTCACACATCTTATTTTCCTATGGCTAACTCTCTCTATTTCCCCATTTGTAATGGGCTGGGCTGAAATCAGGCCACGCTTGTAATCCCGCATGAATGAAGGTTAACTAGAGTCTTCACATGCCAAACGCTCTCAGCTTCGGCTTTAAATCTACAGCATGTAGAATCCATCAGCACTTTCTTTAGCGCTTTCCCACAAATAAAATCTTAAAGATTCCACTCACAGCCCTTTCCAAACTGCTCTCGGCATAAACGCTTTTCCCCTTCTCGGATTCAGACGTCGAAGTTTATTTGAAGAAGGCTGAATGAGAGGAAGCGAGAGCAATGGAAAGAGAAATAAAAAAAGCTTTAATCACAGAAAACTGCCCCGGAAAAAAAGGGGCAGGAGAAAAAAGAAGTTCATCTACTTCAAGTATTTATTTACAGAACGTATATTTATGACCATATGGTATTAATATTTGTCTCAAGTGATCTAATCGCAAGTAAACAGCATTAAACAAGTGCCAATAGGGTTTAGGAGATGCTTTTTGATCTCATCATTGTAGAATCTGCTGTTCCTTAAAACAAAACATGGTTCTTTGTTTATTGTTCATTTGGTCAAACTGATTCACAAATTAGGAAAGAAATTTGTGAATCAGTTTATTGGATCTGCACAGACCAATCTGTCTTTTTAGAACCTATCTGTCTTCGTACAGAATCACCGACTCTCAAATAAAACACAGCTGCAACTCCAAGTGTTTGCTTTAAAACTGTTTCCATTCCTTCTTAAAAAGAGGGCAGATGTTCCAAAAACTCTTTCTTCCTCTGCCACTGAGACACATGAAGCTCTTTATGCATCAGTGAGTGTTTCCTGCAGTTTTAAATGGATACCGAAAGATTTAGCGCAAACGGTCGGCAGGAAGAAATGAAGGCTTGCACAGAAACTAACAAACATCCACAGAAGATCTGCCCTAACTTCCATAGAAGTTCTTAACACAACACTTAATAAGTGCTAAAACAGCCCCAGGAGGTGCAGAGCTTCAGAGGAAAGAGCTTTTGAGTTGATGGACGGGAGTTTATCCTGGGATAGTAATGTCTTCCTGAAAATATTTTGGTGGTGTGATACTTCTCATTGAGCATTTACAGCACTGGTTAAAACACAGCAGGAGCTCAGAAACTGAATCACATACAAAAAAGATGCTCTTTTACTGCGGCCTGTTGAAACTATCAGATGGTAAATCATTATTATTTAATACACTTAAAAGAAGTGTCATGATACCACCATATTTTGGTGTTCTTGGAAGAAACACGGAATACTATATAATTACATTAAATACGTTCAATTACTGTAAATACATTGGTATAAATATAATAACCATTCAGTATTTAACTAACAAAAAGTACCACAGTGCTATTTTTTTATATGCACCATACCGTATCTAGTACCACAGAGAATCATGTGAATGCTAACACTTAGTATTATACTTACATAAAAGTATTAAACAGTATACCATGGTACTATGGTTTTTGGACATGGTATTCTTCAAAGCAGCCTATCAATACCATCCGTGTAAAATTAGCCTATGTGGTATTATTTTCAGTACAATAACGCCATGTTTTTTTAGATTATTTGTATAATATCGGTTAGGCTACTTTTTTTTTTTATTATCGCAATTATTAAACCATTTTGTACCATGGTACCCCCAGAGTACTTTTCTTTCTTACTTTCATCGAATCCTCCTCGTCTCTATTTTTAGCCGTTGTACTGCTATTCTGGAATTCATTGCTGACTGGCTGCTGCCGAGCGGAATCCTTTCAGGAATGTCTGGAACTTTTTCAAACCACTACAGAGAGAGAAAGCGAGTGAGAGGTTGATCCGTGGGTAGGGGGAGAGGAAAGTAGAAAGCAGATGTGTCTGTTCTTCTGTTGTGGACTACAGTAAGTCTGAATATGTGCGAGTGCTATCTAGACTTCTTAAAGTATCTTGAATTGATTAGCGTGCGTGAGATGACTCGTCTTTCTGTGTGTGGTCCATTTAGCAATAATAATCAGTCATAATCTCTCACAGTTCCTGGATCGGTATTACAGCTTCAAATAACAAGTTCAGAGCAAAAGCCAGGCCACCTGCTGAGTACCGATCTGGAGACTCAATGCATATAATTGCTAGTAGGCTAATTGCAGTTTATAAAATGGTTCTCATTTGAATACTGCTTTTGTTTAGCTAATATTTACTCTTTTTAAGATCGAAGCAGATTTAAGAAGACATATCCAGCAAGTAAATGCAGTGAGCAGCTGGTGCACAATGGTTTTTAAAGTGCATTTTGGGTAGTCTTTTTGGCAATAGGACTTGAAATTGTACTACTGAACTTGACAGGAGATTGAGACACACCGAAGGACTTTTAAATGCAGAAAATCAAAGACCGTAGTAGTAGCACAACTGTATTTGTGTCGGTCTGGTTTGTGCAGCAGGTCTGCTAAATTTCTTTCTCTCTGGCATGCGGCTAAAACGCTCTCTTGTTCTGTTTCCGTGGACCCTGGGGAGCAGCTCTGGATCAAATTAACGCTGGCAAAGACACCAGCCTCCCCTTTATATATTTCTCCCTTCAGATCTTGTCTCTCGTTCATGCACAGTTTTCCGTACTTTGGGCTTGTGTAAAATCTTTGGCCTGCTTAAAAAGATAGGTCACCCAAGAATTAGTATTCTGTCATCATTTACTCGCCATTATGTCATAATAAACCTGTTTAACACAAGAGGGGATGCAAATCAATGGAAAGATTTGAGGTCTACTAACTGATAAATATTGGATGCAGGACATTCCTTGACTTATGAATGCAAAAACAAACCTTTAGTGCAGTCAAATGAAGTGGACACAGATATCACCTCCTTTGAAATGATTCATTTATTGAGTTGGTTTTACACAGATTTGGTTTTGTGGTACAAAACACTACTGGTTAGCGAGATATCTCCACTTAACAACAACCAAAGCAGCTGAATACACCACCAAAGCTTTGCACACAACCACACGACCATGATGCACCATCTCTCTGTTATTTTGTTATTTCGCCAGTTGTCTTTAAGTGTTTGTTTCTGTCTAGACACAAGCTCACACATGCACACTTTGTATGACTGCTGTTAAATGAAATGGCTTCACCACCAATAAATAGAGTAAAAAAATGCCATTTTAATAATTTTATTATCAAAAAATTAAACAAAAATAATAAAAGATAGCAAAGGCACCTAACGAAAAATACCTTGGCAGTCCTTGTTTCTCAAACTGTTACCAAACCCCCCAAAAAAGATTGTGGCATTGACCAACAAAAGTAATTAATTAGAATAAAATAATGCATAAATAACATAATAATACTACCATTTCAGTACTGTCATTAAACAATATCCAGTCAAGTTTTCCTCTATGCTGATTCTGACTAATATGCACCAGGTATTTCCAGTTTGGCTTAAAGCATGTTTGAATTTGATTCGCAATGGCCGCCTCCGTTAATCTCACTTGGGATGGCACTATGGTTAGCAATGGCACATTTGGGTTGATGCTCAACTTCGTCCTAAAGTATTAAGACAAAAAAGGTAGACAAGTGAATATCGTGACACCAAATATTGGGTCAAATCTGAGGCGGCTTTTGACATTTCTGACAAATGACCCTGATGAAACTGCAGTAGTTGTGATTGGTCGACTGTTTATGCGAATGCTAGACATTAGCATTGGCACTGCATGTCTGCACTTGAAAACCTGTAAAGACCAGGAGAGATCGTTGATTATACGCACAACGTTCTTCTGTAAGGTAAATCAATAATAATATTTTGGAGAATCAAAAACAGAAGCGCAATAACATAAAAATACTAACATAGTATAATTTGATCACTGAATCCAGTTGACAATACAATGCAATACAGAAATGCAGTAAGATACAATACACATTAGGTGTGTCTATAATATCTACCCAGGACCTCCTTTGAACAAAATGCCTCCCATGATCGGTTTCTGTTGAAATGTTTGGTGCAAAAGAATATTCTATTAATGCTAATAGCCAATTAGCTAACTTAGCATTTCTTTACTCTGACATTTCCACCATAAGCTCCTTCTTTGGTACAAAATTCTTCCTTTATCCTTTCATCTACTTTCGTCTCGCTATTTCTACACTTACACTAGTCTTTCTTCACATGCAGCAAAATAAAAAGCTACGTCATCCTTTCCAGTGAATAATTCAATGTGTCCCTCTTACTGGAAAAGTGTCCTCCATCCATAAATACTTTCATGAACATAAACACCTTGCTAAAACCTCTCCTTTTACTACAGCTACTTCACACTTGCCTTCTAAAAACGTTTAGACATCAGCCTTAAAACTAAAATTGCACTTGAAATTTTGCAGGTAGACAACAAACAAAGAACTATAGATTCTAAAACAATAACGCTTCTGTCCCATTAAATTTCAATACAGGGAAGCTCTCTGGGTCGTGGTGTTAAGATCTAGTCCAAACATGCCTCTAAAGAGCCTTTGGAATTTGCTGCCTCATCACTGCTTTGAAACTAATAGGTCTACTTGTTTTTTTTTAGCTCTAACGGGAGTGTTTTGGACATCAGAGTTCAACAGAGAACCAATAATCCGTTATTCTTGGATCTGAGGAATTATAATCCCTAAGCATCAACAGATAAACACCAGGAGAGACAATGTTCCTACAGTCCAGAACCTTTGGAAATTGCCAAACAAGCTTGTCTCCGTCTGAACATTCTTTGGAGCTGAGATTGTGTCTGACACTTCTACCTTGAGTTAAACCTTGTTAAGGTGAGGCTGTCCAGAACTCTAAACAGTCACCTAACCCAATCAAGAAACCACAAGAGTACCATTCCAGAGAAACACATGGTGCACACACACATGTTCCTGTCAGGGCTCAATCAAAAACAACTAATACAGCATGTTGGAACCTTGAATTACCCAGCGGTTTCTGAAAATAAACTTCCTTTCAAGGCGATCATGGACTGACTATTCTTCTTGAATAATGCACTCTAAAGTACTGGCCTCAGTAGTGGGGCAAACTTAACCTTGAAATCTCTGTAGGGTAGGCTTTGTGCTCAGAGGTCCTGAAGCTCTTCTAAGCATTCAATACAAACTCTAAAATAAAATAACAAAATAAAAATAATAAAATGCTGTTCATCTGATGACAGCTTCCTCTGGCATCTCTCCACCTTGAGGAAATGACATACATAATTTAATATGAATAAAAAAAAATTAAACAAACAAAGAGGCACTTCTATAATTCCATAGATATGATTAGACTCATAGGATCAATACGAGTTTGATCGTTACATATGCATACCTTACATATAAATGACATAGCACAATAACCAAGAAAGAAAAATAACAATTATATATGTCAGTTCCCATCAAGGACAATGAGAGATTTCAGTTTCTTATTCTTCCAGTACTGCCAGACCACACCAGTTTTGTATCACTAAATCTACAAAAAAAAATATTAATAAATAATACACAACAGTTCATTTGGAGCAAGACCCTGGTTTCTTTTTTTGGGAAGTAAAGATCAAAAACGACATGTGCTCTGTGAGAGTTTTAAGGTGCTTGATAAATTCAGGTTGGCTCTTATTTTTGTTTCATCAAGGCTGCCGTTACATGATGCCTTACTTTGATTCTAACTTACCTTATACTTAATATGTAAACATTTCATTTTATTCCTTGCCTATATGGGGAGAAATGTCCCAGAGTACCAACTTAACTTACTTCAAACCCTTAAATCCCCCTAGGCTGTAGTTTCCCAAGTTGTATTTGATACAGATTTTAACTGAGTATAAGATTTGGTTGGGTAAAGGTAAAGTAGGATAGGGTAGGATTAGGGTTAAGGGTTAGGAGTTAAGGTTTGGTTGTGTACAACCTCCAATATCATCCCATTGAAAAAGGACTCATTCATAGAATCCCAGTTTTGCACTGGTTGTCAACAACATGCCACACAAAAACCTTCCACTTGCTCCAACTTCTTTTTTTGTAGGCCCCTCTCAACTGGCCCCCATCCCTATGACAGGTTGCTGCTGATGTCCAGGGCTTGTTGGTACACCTGAGTCATATCATCAAGATCTCCTAGTAGAGAAAAGCTGCTGTTATCCGCCGGAGAGCCCTGTGTTCCTCGGCTGAATTTCCCGCTATGTAGGGGAGGAGCTGCCTGGAGACCTTTAAAGTTGGCCAGCTGGAGAAGGTTTTCTGCAGACGCGCAGCCTCTGATGTTGGGGCGGGCTCTGGGTGGGGGCCAGTCAGTCCCACTGAAGGAACTGTTTGTGATGGTATCACTATCCTCCCTAACAATACTAGATGGGCGACTCTGACTGCGGGATAAGCCGGAGTCACCAGGTGCTGGTTCCCCTAGGACACTCAAAGGAGGAGCGCCACTGTATGTAGAATACTTCCCGTTGCGCTTCAAGATCCCCTTTCTACCAACCGCTCGCTTTGGTGGTGAGCTGGCGGCGAGGGGTGTCATATTGCCACCTAGCAGGTCAGAGGACTCGCTGCGCTCTGGGGAAGAATAGTACCCAGATTCCCGTTGTTGGTTGTTTTTAAGGATTCCCTTCTTCGTAAGGATAGGGACTGCCTTGGTATGAGAGTTGCCTGTTAGCCCCTGCTCCTCCTCACCCTCTTCACCTTCAGGCCCAGATTCTTTCTCTGGGGTTCCCACACTGGATTCTATTTCTTCCAGACTTGGAGAGCGTTGCTCTTCAGAAGTTCTTGTCTTCAGGATGCCCTTTGGTCTCTTTTGGCCCAGGCTGTCCTCTCCATTACAGTGGGACACACCGACATCATTCTCTTTCTTGGACTTTTTGGGCCGCTGACGGACAAGCAGAAATGGCTCAGAACGGATGACTTTAATGGGTCGAGGTTCGGTCCGGTTCTGCCAGTCAATGAGACGAGCCAGCATGGGCGAGCCAGCATCCCTTTGTGATTCACAGTCACACACACTGGTCTTCCAACCCCAGTTTACCCACCAGTGATTGGCTATGTCTTCCACTGTGGCTCGCCGCTCAGGGTTGACCATCAGCATCCAGCGAATAAGACCACGAGCATCTAAACAAAAGACCAAACAAGCTTTTTGTTTATCATGAACAAGAGACAAATTTGTCTGGATATATGAGTAATAATATATAAAATATATTCTAAACTTTGTCTAAAAGAGCCTGTGCAAGACCAGTACCTGATGTCTGGGATGGTTCTCGATATTCTCCATTGCTGATTTGTCGAATTAGATTTTTGTGGTCCCCTCCATCGAATGGCATGCTACCATAGACTAGCGTATACAGCAACACCCCCAGAGCCCAGCTGTCTACCTGCAAATAAAGGATGGAATAGATGTCAGCTGACTCTAAAAGAACACTGAGTTACTACTACTAACTGTTAAATCAATGACACTTAAGATATCCTGTCATATAGAGGGGGGATAGAAATCACATGACAAGACTGGGATGTTTAGTGCTGGCTGTGCTTTTATGCCTCAATCTATTGATGGCATGACTTTTTTGAGTCTCTAGCAAGCAGAAATGGCATCAGACAGTACCAGTCTCCCTTTCTTGTTGGTTTCAGGCTGTTTATCGGCTCAAAAGAGTTTGACCATTTTGATTACATCCTCTACATTGTAGTGTTTTCTGTACCCTTGAGCAAAACTGCAGCAAATTATTGCACACTAAAGTCAATAAGGCACACTATACTTCTTTTATTTTGAAAAGCCCTGAGTTATATACCACAAGAGAGGCACATTTAAGCTCTAAAGAACCTTTCAACTCTGACCGAGGTTTGACATGTATAATCAGAGATACTTGGAGAAAGAAACTCCAGCTGCTCTCCTTGTTCAGTTAGGGAAGCACAAGGCACGTGTTTGCCTCTTCCTAGGGGTCTGTGGAAGGATAATCCCATCAAAGAGCAGAATAAGGCTTCACTAACCACACAGACTGTCTCTGATAGATCACAGCCGCTCACAGTGGATTTCACACGCCAGCATAATGAAACTGTGGGGTGTTTCATTTATGATGATACAAACCTCAAGGGTTTATATCTGTGCATCACGTCATGTAGGCCTGTGGTTAACCATTCCAGCATGTTTTTATGACCCTGGAAAAAAGTTCAACATAAAGAGCAGCTTGTAGAGCCTTCTTTATCTGAGCATGCCTTACCTCTGGACCACAGTATGGTCTGCCATTGACGATCTCTGGCGATGCGTACAGTGGACTACCACAGAAGGTCTGTAGGAGCTTGTCTTTATGATACAGGTTGGACAGACCAAAATCAGCAATCTGAATGAACGACAGAGATGTCAGTGTTTAGTTTTATTGAAACAAAAAGTTTACTTCTGAGTAAGTGTTTGTTTTCAGAAGGAGTGATTTTCCCAATGTCCTGCTCGTTCTGCTTATATTTCACGAATGAACCACACCATTTCTTAATTTTTAAGTTAAATACTTGCATTTAATACTACTGAGGTGAATAAAATCTACTGGAATCAGTACAGCATCTTTTCCATGTACTATTTTGTGTGACGTACTAATCCTAATGTTGTACACTATATAAGATGTAAACTAGGACGTAACCACCGTTTCAGATGCATTCTCACCTTTATGTTACAGTTTTCATCCAGTAGCACATTTTCCAGTTTCAGGTCCCGGTGAACAACACCATTCTGTAAAGAAAGCATCAGAATGCACTTTAGAGAACTGAGGTATTACTGTCATAGCCAACAGAATCATTAATAACCACTGACATCTGTTCCACAAACACTCTCTGTAATTCCAGTTCTGTTCAGACACCAGTTTTTGATTGGAACATGACTGTGCAGTTAGTCCTTGTGTTTCCTTTAAAGTAACAAACAGCATTCGGGTTACAGCATGCCTGGAAACCCAGCCACAAGGGGTTTAGGATCTGAGAGAGTTCATTACACATGTCTGATGACCATGAAAGATGCATGTGTTCAGCATGCACAGCGTTTAGCAGATGGGACTATAAATCGACAGTTTAACAGGCTGCTTTCTTATGTCTTCTGGCCGACCCCACCCAAAAATCCCCCCACATTGTGGTTGCCCATGGCAATGATGACTCATCACACTCCCCTCTAGTGTCTGGAAGCTCCTCTGCCCTGAGATATGACATCACGTCATCTTCAGCTGCAAACCAACCCACCCAGTGAAGGCCTACAGGGACCTTGATTGACTCTGAGCAGTGCATCATGGGGAAATGGGACTGTTTAATCTGAAACTCTGGCTGTTTCAAAACCTAAGCCACGTTTCCACTGAAATTACCCGAAACAACTGTACCAGGAACAACCCACCCCCCTCCAAATCCCCCAACCACCCCGACCTGTTGCTTTCTGCGTTTCCACCGCAGTCTAATGTACCGTGAAGATTAGGCAAATAGTCCGGTGATGTGTTTCTAAATACTAAAAAAACTACATTTCATTACACAATAACAGTAATATTTTGAAAATTATCAGAATAAATGGTGGTTAATATAAAATGCTGAATGAACTCGACCAATCAGACTATTTAGAGCCTAAGTCCAACCCCTGAAAGTTCCAGACCTTTGAAAAAGTACTACCTCGCAAGCAGGGACGGGGCAATTTTTTTACCCGGAACTTTATTTAGGTCCTGGTTCCTGCTGTGGAAGCACACCGAGTACCAGGCCAAAGCCCCAGTTCCTGGGTAAAGTTCCAGTGGTGGAAACGTGGCACTAGTCATCTGTCTAATTAGACAGCATTTTGATGTTGTTCAATAAGGTATGCAGGTATGGGAATCCAATTCCAAATGCAATCCTAACGTACAATTGTAAGAAACTGGGAAGCCCTTTTACACAGGCACAAGACTTCAAGGAAATTTACAAATGAGTGGTTTATTACTCCATTGACAGCTCTGCTAAACGTTGAAATGTGTGACCCATGATGCAAAACCGTTTCACATCAGTTGTCTGTTCCAAGATTCCTCCCAATCTGACAAGAGCCAAAGATAATAGACTCACACTGAACGGCCCGATTTCATCGAATAAGCGCACGTGCAGCTCTGCAGGAAACCCTGATGAAACATGAGGCTCTCTCTGAGAAGAGAATGGGATTGAGAAAGAGAAATAGAGAGATAAGAATGGTGCATATACCTTGTGGCAGTAGTGCACAGCAGAGACGATCTGCCTGAAGAAGTGCCGGGTTTCTCTCTCAGTCAGGCGTCTGCGTTCGCTGATGTAGTCATAGAGTTCACCTTTACTAGCATATTCCATGACGATCACTATCTTGTCCTTATTTTCAAACACTGCAGAATAAAACAATATCATGAAAATCTGATCAGTTTATTTATACCTTGTATGTTTATGCATGATATTTCATACATATACGTTTGTTTAAACTGTTTAATTAATGATTAGTAAAAAAAAGTAATTTTTGAGAAATACAATTCACAATAAAGCTGTCCAGTATTTTTATCCTTTATTTCCCATTAAGTATTACAGAAGTACAGTAAGTATCTTTATAGAAGTTAAGAAAAAACCTAGATAAATTTGTAGACCTCAGTAAATGACCATTTGAATAACATGACCCATGTCTACTATACACAGGCCAAGGCTTCAACAGGGAGACGTCCAGTCAAAAATAAACATGTACGGTGGCGCCTTGTTTCTTCAGAATGCAACCCGCAATGAAAAAGTACAAGGACAAAACTACTGGATGCATAAAAATGAAAAGACTTTGTTTTGTAGTGGCCAGTCCAGAAAGTTCAGCGGGTCACAGCAGAATCTGTTAATGACCAGGAGAAGCCGGAAAATCCAGAGGAACGAACACAGCAAATTATAGTCCGACGCAGCAGAAAGTGGCTGTTTCTTCAAAACCCCAAAAATCCTCATACGCATGACCCCACCCAAGCATCTGGCGCTGCTGCCGGCTCCTGTCACACGTCCAGAATCGGTTCTCATCTTTTTACAGAATCTCTCCTGTCCGCCATCGCTTTCCACAGAACAGCAGGGAATGCAAGCCCAAATACAGTTTAAAGAGAGAGGGGTAACAGAGTTAACATAACACAGATTTACTGTGTCAAAGAGAGTAAATCTCAGTCTTCTTACAGTGATGCTAAATATCGGAGCTCAGCGATAAATTAGACCATGATATGCAGCCTGTAGGAAAGGAAAATCCTAAATGAGGTCATCTCAATTGTTTCTCTAAAAGGAGACTTTGCTCAAGTGGAATTTTAGGAAAAACTTTTAATACTCGTAACTCTTAAACTTGTGGGCAATCAGAGAGCTACCTTTGAGTTATAAAAATAGTCCTCTGGGAAGTTAATGCAGCTAAACTGGTACACAAACAATTCACATTCATTCCTCTATCTGAAAATTTCCACGACCAGCCCAAACCCATAAACATAATTTAAAACCTCACAAAATTAAAACAGAAAGACACTCTGACACTGGAGCAATGAAAGACAAAGCCAGACACGAGAAAGAAAAAAAAAAAGTGTCTACAGAGACTCATTTAGAGCTGGTAACTCCAGAGACTCATTTAAAGAGGTGTTCTCCCCTCTTTGAGTCGGGCCAACCACAACACAGGCGGAGTCATGAGACCGAACAAAGATAAATACGGCAACTCTTCAAAAATAAACTGGCCTATAAACCCAGACGGACTTTAGGTGGAAAAAATGTCGAGTCAGCACGCCGAGAGCTCGCCAGGCCCACCGTGGAAAACCAGACGGCAGCAAAAATGTCTTTAATAGAAATAATCAACACAGAGTTTCACTGGAGATCTTAACCGTTGAAACACATGCTGGTCAGAAGTGAGTAAAGTCACATTCACATCGTGACTGATCCAGTTTAATTTGAATATTATTTCATGAATAAAACATTTTACTCTCTTTGACACAGTAAATCTGTGTTATGTTAACTCTGTTACCCCTCTCTCTTTAAACTGTATTTGCAATCCGAGGCCTTGGCTTGCATTCCCTGCTGTTCTGTGGAAAGCGATGGCGGACAGGAGAGATTCTGTAAAAAGAGGAGAACCGATTCTGGACGTGTGACAGGAGCCGGCAGCAGCGCCAGATGCTTGGGTGGGGTGATGCCCAGAAACATTTACTGTCCTTCACAACAAAACTGTATTAATAGTTAATGAAATATTATAAATTATTCACTAGAATTGTATGTTTTATTTATTGCTGAGTTCGAGAGATAGATACCTTCATATATAGAGATGATATGTGGGTGGCGAAGGGACGACATGATCTCAATTTCTCGCCGAATGTGAACCATGTCTTGCTCATCTTTAATCTTCTCCTTCCTGATAGACTTGATGGCAACCTGAAGAGAAGAAAAAGGTTCAGTTTCAATCTCTCCTTTGTCAAAAGATATTAAAAATGTTATGTTTTTCTTAGCTTAGAACTCATATTGCAAAGATTAGCACCATAGCTAACCACTTAGCCATGGCTCTGAAAAAAACATTCTATTTCTGAATGTCAGAAAAACACCTGAGAAGATTCTTCAGACAGAGAGGTGTAATCATCCCATCGCACACACAGAATTATCCCATAAACACACACCACGGCTGAGCATATTTTGCAGCCTTGTGCTGTGTAATTTTCCTGATGTTTTTTTGAGAAAATGAGGGTGCAGTGTTTGGAAGCGGAATGAAAGCTCTCTCATGTCTTTATTCGGCTCTTGTGGGCCCTGAGGACACTGCACTGATGTCTCTATATGATCACATTACCTGAACACCTTATTTCACCCGCTGAATTTGGAGATTTTTCAAGTTTTCATCACTCACATTAATAAAATTCATGGAAATGATCAAACAATTTTTTTTTGTGTATTGTTTATATACATATATATATATATATATATTTTTTTTTTTATTTATTTTTTTTTTTTTATTATTATTATTTTTTTTAATAATACAATAAAAGCCATGAGGTTCCACATTCAGTTCCTCTGGAGTTTTAGAACTCCAGAAACGAACATTCTAGAACTGGAGATGCCTGCCCTGTTGACTGAATGATGGATAATGTCATGGGGAGGAAAGAGGAAATTATATCTGGGTAGTGATTTCCTGTCTATTTCTGTCCTATCGCACACTCCCAGGCACGTGCTACACATCCATTTAAAGAACAACTGGAACAATGAGTGAGCTGATGACAAAGCCTAGCTGGAAAAGAGGAAGCCCTTTGTCAATTCCTTTTGTTTTGTGATGTAATTCCCACAGTGATGGTCCCTATAACATGTCCATCCACTCATCCATTCTCAGAATAGCCCGTGTCTTGTCATTAATGGTGAGCAAGCAGGCAGACCGCCGTGTTTCTTGGAGAAACCAAAACCACATGTTTCCGAGGTGCTGAAGGTAAACCACTGACTATATCCATAAAAGGCAAGCCCTAGCGGAATGCTTCAAAACTGATTATGTGGAATAAAAAGACATAAACAAATCCAGAAACCAGGACCAGTGCACTAAAAGAAGAATGGGCAAACCTTTATTGGAAAGCCATCAGCGAGCGTTTTCCATGAGCTCATGAAGTTATGTGGAGCTGAAGGTATTCACCTCCCACCAGGTCTGCTGGAGACGGCAGGGATACTAATGCTGCAGTTTGTTCAAACACAGCAGGAGCAAGAGTTTAAAATAATCTCCAGGAAGAAAATCACAGAGGCAATAACAGGATTCTGACCAGTGGAGCTTTTTATTTGTTTATCTGTCGGTGAGCCAAATGAACAGAATACAGCATCAATAAAAGCGCAGATGAGTTTTTGTATTTCATTAATGGTGTTTGCAAAGAGAGGGATTTGAACAAGTATTATACTTTGTCATGAAACATGATTGAAACCTCGAAATCTTGTGTAGAGGTATGCTACTTTTTAATTAAATAAAATTAGTAAAAATTGACACTGTAGCAATCTCCCCAGGCAACATAGAAACCACTCCGAGTAAATACCTAGCAACCACCCTAAATACCCTAGCTACCATCTAGCAAGGTGAACAAGAACACCCAAGAACCACCCGAAAATGCATTTACACAAAACTAGCAATTTTCCGTGAATATCCTAGAATTCACATAGCAATCAATGTAAATAGCCTAGAAACCATTTTTCAACAACTCAAAAAAACATTTACTACAATCATGCTATCATCCATCCAAAGCCCTAGCAATCACCCTAGTAACCACCCAGCAACCCTAGCACTCTAGCAACCACCCAAACACCCTAGCAACCACATAGCAATCAGCGAGACTACCTTAGCAACTACTTATCAAACACCCAAAACCCTCACAACTACCCAGGTAAATATCTAGCAACCACCTCAAATAGACTAGCTACTATCCAGCAATCACCCCAGACACTCTAGCAATCACCTCAAACATTTGCAATTATGCTGAATGCCCTAGCAACTGCCCCAAAACCCTGACAACCACACTAGTAACCACCCAGCAACCCTAGAGCCCAGCAAGCACCCTGAATGCCCTAGCAATCACCCCTAAACCCTAACTTGACCCTGGATCAGAATTTAAAACCCACTACAATCTATCAGACTGTTTTGGCCCCAATACAGGATATTAATTCTCCACAACATTTTAATTTCCTGCTCAAGATGGCCTTTCAAGTGTCCGTCTGCTTTCGCACTGTCACAGTGACCTTTTCACAGAAACACTCACAGACGAACATGTGACCCATTTATCACACACACGTGGAAGGAATGCTGACCATTATGTGGACCTCTAATCTTGTTTGTACATTCAGATACCCACAAATGCATTGCAAACACGAGCTCATACGTGCGAAAGCTCACACACTCATGCTATCTGTCTGTCTGCTCAGGTCATTATGGTGAATCTGTGGCTGGTAAAGCCATAAAGAAGAATATGTTACACAATGTCTTCGGTTATCTGTGCTTTAGGGGTAGAGGTCAGGAATATGCTGCTCTGGATTGTTGCTTACATTAACAGTCAGAACTTTCTGTTTGTCTGTGTATGAGATAACAAACTGTAAAGCTTTATTACATTACATTCAGTTTGTTAGTTTAGCAAGGGACATCACCTAGAGGAACTACACTAAATAAAGTAAATGCTTCTATGTTTGAAAGTTCTATTTCAAAGATAATTTCGCTAAAAAAAAAGGAATGCAAGTATGCGACCACAAAATAAAAAAAAGTATGTAAATGTTTCTATGTACGCAAGCTCTAGTTCAAAGATTATTATGCAAAAAAAAATTGGAAGGCACTTATGCGAACACAAAGACTTATTCAGAAAACAATTTTATATTGCAATGCAAGTTGATGAATACTCTTAGGTCGACTGAATGCAGTGTTGCACTGTGTAATTTTTCAAAATGATATTCATAACTATGTGAAAGCAAAATGTATAAGAATGCAAGTGTGATTTCACATGTTAACATTCTAAAATGTATCAGAACACAATTAACACTATTAACGCAAGCAGAAAAGGTAAATTTTGCAAGTTATTCAGTTGCTATTCCGTAATGCATAAGTGCTATTTCAAACACTGTTGGTTTAGAAAATCAGAATGCAATTTAAACTCAAATGCAAATACTCTTAGACAAGCAAAGCCAATTTAATGCACCGCTGCATTCGAACATGTTTCAAAATTAATGCAAATTATTCTAGGTATGTAAGCCCATTTTAAAATACATTGCAAAATGTGAAATGCAACTATGTCATCACTTCTATGTATGAAAGTGTGAAGTCACACTAAAATATTTCAACGCAATGAGAGTACACTGTATTCTCAGCGATGCCACAAAGGGGCACTAATTTTTTTTTTGTGTGTTGTTTAACAAAAGAAAGTCATATAGGTTTAGAACAACATGAGCATGATTACATGTTTACAGAATTTACATTTTTGAATACACTATCACATATAGGAAAAAAAATCTAAATGTTCCAGTGCTGTGCATGTGTAGATGTGTTTTAAGACTCTGTGATGACTAATGTTTATACTCTATGGTAGTAATCAGTGGTTTTTATGTCTTGTTATCTATATGTCTGTGCTATAACTCTTTACAGACAGCGTGTCCGGCCGGTTAACAGTTTTTCTGACTAATTCCTGCTAAGTACACTAATCTCATGCCAAAAAAACAACACTGCATGTCTCCCTGAGTGACTTTTTGTTTATGGGCCCACAAACACGCATGACAAATTATGTTTTACCATGCGTCTGAGTTTGAGGTAAATGAAAAAACATGTATGTGTAGTGTGTGTGCCGTTTTATTTTTAGGTCTGTTAGCGTGCGCTCATACTTTCTTCAACAGCCTGCCAACACTCTGATGGCACTCTGCCCACCAATACACTCAGACCTGTGTGTGTTTATATGGCTGTATGTGTTGTGAAATAGCCTGGATTGTAAATTATTAAACTAAAAGATGGCTATATATCTGCTTACAGCCCATAACAGTCACCAACAACAGTGTTTCCATGGAAATATCCATGACTAGAGGGCATTTCAACTGCTAGAATGGGTTGCAGATCTATTCCTGAGGTAAAAAATCTAAGCTAAATGCTAATAACAAAACATGACTAACTATACAGTCGTACATAGCTTATTCCCTTGACTTTTGTCATCAAAAGTTTTACATCCAATCAAATTCTACTGTATTTTAATCCAAGTTCATCAGTTACTTGGTAGAAGCTAGTCAGATCAACCAGATGCTAATGTTTATCCTCAAAATATTAAACAAAATTGGACCCCATTGACTTTCAAAGAATAGATCAAAAACATGGAGACATTTTAAAGACTGACATGAGGATGAGTAAATAACCAAATTTTAATTTTTGGTATAACTTTAGCAGAATGGAAAGATTTCATTTCCCCTAGTAGCTGTTCCAGGTTCTGTGGTGACCGAGCCATTTAGAGGACAACGTTAAACAACAACAATAGCCACGTGCCAAAGTGTGGCGAATGAATCCGGTGTGTTTGATTAATGAACAAACGAACACTGAAGCCCTGCCTGACCTAGATACCCACAGCAGAACTTAGCATCTAGGTCAGAGTTCATTAGCACCCCGAGGTTTCAGAACTCAAGTTCTCTAACACATTTGGTGCTGGTTGCATTATTATTTACCAAGAGTGGTCAGCAGTCACCTTTGAACCCAACTGCAACAGAAACGATCAATTGGTTGAAGAGGGATGTGTTTCATTGGGGACTATTAGAGCAACTTTACATGAGATTTAAAACATCTGCTCTTGCACAAGCGAATGCATGCGCCGCACACGCGTTGGGTGGAATTCCCATGAGATGGACGAAAAGAGCCAAACACAACAACAGATTTTATAGCAGAGCTGACACCCTAAACTACAAACTACAGTCGGCCCAAGATCCAGGCCAAGTCTACTTTCATTTATCAAATGATTATTTGATTCAAAAGTTCAATATATAAATGTATCAATGCATTTCCATCTGAAATCACTATGGAACCACAACAGTGTGTTTCAACTAGAGGGTAAAGCAGGAATTGAAACTACAACCTTCTGGATAGCAGTTCAGATGTACTACATTAGACTGATTTATTTCTCAGATGCTTGAAGCTCTCACCTCTCTTCCAGAATGGCGCTCGATGGCCTTCTTGACTTTGCCGTACGTTCCTCTCCCCAGGGTCTCCAGCAGCTCATAGCGATGCTTCAGGTTGTGTTTGTGATGATGTTTCTTCACACCAGAGCTGCTGCGTTTGACCTCACCGGGGCCCTCAGAGGCCTCCGCCACCACTGAGGGGCCTGGCGGGTCACCTGGCCTACGTGTCTCCATCACGTGGGAGGATTTATACCTCCCTGTATGTTTAAATATCTTGACTAAATGCTTTGAAATATAGATAATATAAAACCTAATTAATATAGCTAATTAGCATATAAATAAATAAATAAATTACAATGCAAAGGTTTATTATGTTACATAAAAACTAATTTATGATTGTCAATAATGACTCATGTTTTAATGAGGTGTCTATCTGTTCTATCTATAGCCGGCTATGGTAGGCTATCTAAAGGAAAGTAATAATCCCAGGCTAATTATGAACGATAAAACAGGGCTATGAACGGACTAAAACGGAATATTATTAAAAAGAAACTAATAAACACCTGCCATGTGGTTTTATGGCACTTATAAACTGCTACAATGTATCATTCACAATTAGAACGACAATGTATCTATTGTGCACTATTCTATTATGATGCGTTCTAAAACATTATGACGTATTCTACTCCGTTATGACGTGTTCTCTTCCCCGTGGCGCGTTCGATCATGATTTCTCCGTTGTTCCTTTGTTTTAATAATCTACCGCAGAAAATCTCAGGCGAGAAAGCAGCGACCACGCCGGCGTTCTGGACGTAAATCACCCTCATTCTGGCCGCGGATCCGCCGTGGTGTCAGTCAGCTCGGTTCTGGTGCCGGTGATCCGTGATAAGAGGCTCGGAGCGCGGGGATCGGACGGAAGGATGTGCTGCGGTCTTGTGTCTGCTGTGGCCATGATTCGATGTGTTCGGCCCGTCTCTCCTCCTGGTGTCCTGATCTGTGATTCTTTCTTTCTGTCCTTCAGGCTGAGAAGCATTGAATAAAGACGAAGGGGGCGGAGTAACGGTGTGTGTGTGTTTCAGACTCTCTCTCTCTCTCTCTCTCTCTGTGACTGACTTTTGCTGATATTGTTTTTCTGCTTTCCTAGAGGGAAAACAGAAAGGTAAAGTGAGATTTATATATTAATAATACCCACCATACTGAGACTTTATGCAGAGAATATGATACAGAATATAGAATAGATAAACTGTGTGTGTGTGTGTGTGTGTGTGTGTGTGTATATATATATATATATATATATATATATATATATATATATATATATATATATATATTTACACCTGCCAAGTATTTATTTATTTAAATATTTTTTCTTTATTTCTACCGTTTTATTTCTAATAAAATGTTTTTCAATCAATTTTATTAAGTCAAGAAGCCTTTATTTAGATAAAAAAACTATACACACATTTATTTGAATATTTATTTTTTGTCTCTTTATTACTCTGCATTTTGATTTCTCAGCATTTTTTTATTATTATTTTTTTTTTTTAAATGGGGGGGGGTCTTGCCTTTTTATATAAAACTGGATCAACATGCATGGAACACTTGAGCTCTGATGCAAAATAATTTGCATGGAAACTGTTTTGCTCATTTGTTCAGCATGGAGTCAGATTAATTTGAATAAACGTTCAAAGATCTACAAGCAAAGATCTATTCATTTAAAACAGCAAAGATGCCTCCAGCTTTGTTCATGAGCCAAATGTCTTGGGTTATGGCCCTCATAAATAATCCAGTAAACTTTGACCAAGTTTAGCTGACCAGAAATAACCAAAATATACAGATTAAATATTCCTGATTCAAGTGAGTTCTTCTGACTGCAGAATGCTTCACCTGCAATTTAGACAGTTAGACATGCCTGAAACCTCACCCTGCACATTCTGCCTCAGCCAATCAGCTTTGTTTTCTTTTGTTTGCTTCTGTTTGGATCCTGCATGGTGTAATTTAGCCACTGATTGGTGGAGGGGAAGTTTGAGTCAAACAGACTCCAGACTGAGCCGTTTGTCTTTGTTTGATCTGGAGAGCACTGGGAATCTGGACGGTCCTGTGTTGTGGTGAGCGGTCGGGCAGCGGATTTCAGACTCGAGCAGTAACTGTGTGCATGTGTGTTGCTCCAAGATTTGCATCTCAGATGAAAGTTGGCCTCAGATGCACCCTGGAATCAGATATCATGGGAGACAAACTGCTCCCTAGCGGTGGAAATGCAAGTGTAGGTCACAGTTATTCAGCTCAGCAGTGCCAGAACATCATGCAAACGAATACAGATCATCCAAATGTTTGAATGAACAAGTTCTGAATCAGGATTTGTTTCTTTGATTCTTTGAATGTTTTAAATTCAAGCTACTGTTTTTATGTCTGTCCATTTAAAAGCAAAATAATTATCATAATTTATAGAATGTATGTTCTACTACATTCCTTCTCTAACCTGTATTGTGTGATTGACAGTACTGAAAAAAAAAATTATGTAACAAAGATTTCAAACAAAAGGACTGATGAATTATTTATATGCTAGCATTTCCTTGATCCTTAGACATGTTACGGTTTCATTTTTCTCTTGGACATCAAACAAAGATTTGTTTTAAAATGTTTCATTCAGGTATTTCAGCCCCTCAGGCGTCTGGCAGAGTTTTTGCCGCAACTATTTCAAGTTCAGCACTGAAACCTGCACAGAAAAGTTCCCTACACTCAACAAATTAAAAACAGCAGGAACCACAAAGGACAAAGAAAGACGTGGTGTGTGTGAGAGAGAAAGTGATTGAGGTGACCACAGAGAAATGCAGATAACAGAATGGTATATTACCAGCGTTTGATCGTGGGTCACATGTCTGCGTTCTCCAGCGAGAGCGTGTTTGTGATATGCCTGAAAGTGATACGACAAACACATCCTTCATTTCAAATGATGACAGGAGAGATCAATCTGACACGGAAAACAGAAACAGCTGCCATGAAAGGGTGCCATAAACCTAGACAATATTACAAACTATAGAAAGACAGACGGACGGACAGACAGACAGACAGACAGACAGATAGATAGATAGATAGACAGACAGACAGACAGACAGACAGACAAACAGACAGATAGATAGATAGACAGACAGACAGACAGACAGACAGACAGATCGAGAGAGAGAGAGAGAGAGAGAGAGACATACATACAGACAGATAGATAGACAGATAGATAGATAGATAGATAGATAGATAGATAGATAGATAGATAGATAGATAGATAGATAGAATACAGACAGACAGACAGACAGATAGATAGATAGACATAGATAGATAGATAGACAGACAGACAGACAGACAGACAGGACAGACAGACAGATAGATAGATAGATAGACAGACAGACAGACAGACAGACAGATCGAGAGAGAGAGAGAGAGAGAGAGAGACATACATACAGACAGATAGATAGACAGATAGATAGATAGATAGATAGATAGATAGATAGATAGATAGATAGATAGATAGATAGATAGAATACAGACAGACAGACAGACAGATAGATAGATAGATAGACATAGATAGATAGATAGACAGACAGACAGACAGACAGACAGACAGATAGATAGATAGATAGATAGATAGATAGATAGATAGATAGATAGATAGATAGATAGATAGATAGATAGATAGATAGAAGACAGGCAGAAAGATAGACAGAAAGACAGACAGAAAGACAGACAGATAGAGAGATAGATATAGAGAGAGAGACAGACAGACAGACAGAAAGACTGACAGATAGATAGATAGATAGATAGATAGATAGATAGATAGATAGATAGATAGATCAAGAGAGAGACATACAGACAGACAGATAGATAGATAGATAGATAGATAGATAGATAGATAGATAGATAGATAGATAGATAGATAGATAGATAGATAGATAGATACAGATACAGCATGCTATCATTGTCACATGATCTTTAGAACATTATTGCATCATAAAACAATTATTTCATATTCTTAAAGTCTACTTTTGTGTAAAAAATTATGTAATCATAAGAAAAGAAAAAAGAGATGATTGCGTTGAGGGAGACAAAACCTCCTATGCTTTAATTGTATACTGCACATTACGTCACATTTAGTAATTCTAGATACATTTGCTAGGTAGATTAAATAATCTTCATAATGTGTACAATATTTAAACTGCACCCTGCAGATATAGTAGGCAGTATGACAATGTGCTGTTCCAAATGCAGCCTCAATTATGTAACGGTGTTTTGCTCCCATCTAGTGTTGCATCTGGGAATTGTTATTATGCACTCATTTTCACTGGTTCACTGTTAGCCAATCATGCAGAGGTCGCTAATGAGCTGTTGTTGATTAATGAGAACGCTTGATGAGTGTGAGTCACATCTGCAACGAGGAAACGAATACATGGCTTCAGTTCGGGATAAGGTTGCTGCATTAAATATAGTGGGGAAATTATACAGTCCCCTTAACACGCCTCTTGGTAAAATTTGTTTTAGGTTTAAGATAACGTGTATTAATTTTAAGCACTTAATGACACAGTAAAATACATTTTTTGTTTGTTTGTTTAGATCACAGATTGATCAGCAGACCTCAAGATGTACAAACCAACAAGGTTGAAAAGAAAGAAATCTGGAGCCACATTATCACTGCTCTACAAGCCCAAGTGAAGGTCAAGAAACGCAGACAGCATCTAAGATCTCACGATAACTGTTTTCTGGGCTCGGATGCAGTGGATGTCATTCAGGATTATCTGACCCAGAATAAGGTTCTTGGAGATGCCCAGGTTTCCAGAGCCATGGTTGCACGGTTGTGCCAGGTGCTGTTGGACTGTAAGGTGTTTGAGGTGGTGGGAACCAAAGTTTTGGGGAAGACCAGTAAACCAGGAGGCTTCCAGGACAGCAGCAGCAGTCTCTACAGATTCCTAAAGATGGAGGATCCGTGCCTGGACGTGCTAGAAATGGAGCTTTTCCCTCCCACTGAAGAGAGTTCGATGAACGTCACACCATGCAGGTGTTTCAGATCACTGTAGATGTTTTCTAATGTAGCACTGAATCATTTTATTCTAAATTTAAATTCTAATGATTCGTATTTTTATTTTTTACCTTTTTTAGGCAGGACATCCTGTTATTCTCCCATAGTACACCTGTGAAACCAGACCACGTGTTGGATCGTCTCATGGAGAAGCTGGACTTGACTGGACTTGTCGGTTCTCCTCCCACTGAATGTCTTCCTCCATCTGGTAAGAGCTTTGTTCAGATTCTGCTTATGTTTGTGGTACAAAGGCTGTGTTTGTAATGGACCAATCCAATGGTAATCTACCAACTATTCTACTATTTTTATTTTTTTGCATATGTATACTAAGCTTGGACAATATCATTTACATTCATGCCAACAAAGCAATATTGAATTGGGGATAAATATTGAGTCAAAAATGCATGTTAAATGAGTCAAAGTTTTAAACTAAATGCAGTGAATACAGAAACTACTGTGCACATCAGCAGACCTTTCAAAAAAGCCTTTAGGTGCAACTTTAACCAATATTGATGTGAACTCTCCTTCAGTGGTCCGAGAGGTGTGGCACGAGCAGACCGTGCGGAAGCTGTCTCAGCTGATAGATCTCCCCCTGCTGGAGGGAGTGCTGAACTGCGCAAAGATCGTTTCTCCACCGTCTCGTGGCAGTAATAATGAGCCTGACCTTCTCTACACCAGCAACTACCTCGACCGTGAGGTTCTCAAGGCCTTCAAAGAATCACAGTGAGACCTCTTCACATTTAAACTCAAGAAATCAGACAATGAGGCTCCGACAGGCCTAACTGGCTTTCCTCCCCCCAGAGCTGATGTTTGGCTGTGGGCAGCCATAGACCTGCTGGATTTCCTTCCGGATCAGCTTGTGGTGGAGGTGAGCAGAGAGCTGCCCACATTCTCCTGTGAGGAAGAGGATGGCCAGGGGATGGATGAATGTAAACTGCTGCTGTTCCATGTGCTGGACAAACACTACGGACACATGGAGCACAAGCCTCTCCTCTGTGATAGCATGGCAGATGTCTACACTGAGATCATGAATCTCCTGAGTGAATAACGCTCTTCAAATGATTAATTCTTTACAAAAAACAACTATGCTTTGTGGCAATTTTTCCTGTGTTTACCTGTATATCCAGCTAATGGGAAGTTTGAACAAGCGTTGGAAGTCCTGCAGCTGACGCTGAAGCTGCTGTCTGCGTCTGCACGTGAGGAACTGCGCAGGCTGCTGGAGTTTATGGCCACAGCTGCAGATGCTGCAAACGTCCGGCTGCACAAAGAAGTAAAGAGTCGTTAATGCATGTGTTGTGCTCTTCATACATTTCTCAACCATTTACACTTGTTTTGGATTTTCAGATTGAAAATCGAATGGTTGTGAAGAAGACCTTCACCAGAGCCGTCATCCAGAGCAAGAGTCTGACCAAAGAAAAGACAGACCTGCTGATGCTCTTCATGCTCGACAATCACCAGGAGATCTTCAAGGTTTCTTTTATTTCGTGAATTAAGACCGCATTGGTCACTAATGATATAATACAGACCTAATTATTTTTCGGCTGTTTTGCGTCATCATACTTGCTTTTATTAGATTCCAGGTTCCCTTCACAAACTTGTCAGTGAGAAACTGGATGACATTGTGAAAAAGAGAGATCCTTCCAAAACTGGTATGATATTTACAGTGTTAATTTAGCCTTAAATTAGCTTTACGTTTTCAGTTTTAGTCATATATGCACAGAAACATATGTTTTTTAAATACTGTACTAAAATACTATACTGATTTGTCTTCTCTACGTATATTAGATCCCCTGTTTTGTCAGCGAGTGCCAAGAGACCTGTACACAGAGACCATAAAGGACTCCACTAAAAACGAGCTGTACTCTCTCTTGAAAAACATTGACGAAAACACCAGGTATTCCCTGAAAGAGAAGAAACGGCTGCTGGCACAGTTTTATAAGGGCCATCCAGACATCTTCATGCAGTATTTTGGGTCTAGAATAAGCACATTAAACCTACTTGAAGATTAAGTTAACTTTGTCATGTTAATGTGTTTTTTTTTTGTATGCAAATAAATAAAATGTTTTAAGTGTCAAAAAAAAGAATAAAGTATGTGTCTTTGAATCGTCAATATATGGTATTCCACCTTCATAACGGGACATTTGTTATGGATAGACCTACAACTACATTACGATTCATAAACTATATAGAAAATACCCACAGAAGTGGGAATATGACACTGACAGGAGTTATATATTCATATCATACACCAAAAAAGTGTTAAAAGACGAAACCCATCACCCTGTCAGATATTATTACCACAAACTCGAGATGGGAGAAACTTTTGTCTCGACTAGCCTTTTTTTTAGCAGCCTAAATTTGTGGTGTATTGTTTTAACTTGAGGTACTTATATTTATGTTGTAAGCATTTTTTACTCCATTACATTCGCTAAATGTCTGCATGCCATTATACACATCAGCTTCTTGCTTTTGTCTCGTCGTGCGCCTTTAATGCCGATACGTCTCCACTGAAAACCCTGTGGCTCCGTCCATTCCTTACGCGTTTCAAACTCTGATTGGCTCTTCAATCCTTGACAGACAAACGCTCGCCCAATCAGCATCTCATGTGTCAGGACACGTCATCTAGAGCGGAGTGCGCTCCCGGCGCCTGTTTTCAGATCAGTTCATCGTGCGCACAGCATCTTAGGTTCCCACAGTGAGTTGATTAATTTAGCTGTTCCTGGATCAGCTCTAGCGCTCAAATCTCAATGTTGAGGAATTCTGGGCTCAAATCTCCTCCCCGGATGCCCCACAAACCCGAATACACAATCTTCGCCACACATACAGTTTTTTGGGGGGTTGTTCATATGGTGCGGATCTGCGAGAGGAGGATGAAGTTTCTGGTGGCAGTCACATTGATCGTCGGCTCGGTAATTTTCCTGCTTTTCCCGAGCGGGTCAGAGGCGGATGAGAAGAAAAAAGGACCGAAAGTCACGGCCAAGGTACAAAAACAATGCGCTGCTCTGCTCTATTCACTGCAACGCCGTGTCTGGCCTATTGCACACAAATAACACAATTCGAATTCGAATCTAATGTTGCGTTCACACTTAATATATCGGGCTAGATTCGCGTAGCCTAGTGCTTTTTGCTTGAAAACCACTTTTTTTTTCTTCTTTTTTTTTTTTCTTCTTTTTTTTTGGTGCATTTAACTTACCGAAGTTCATTGGTGTTGTGCGAAATATAGGAAGACTGATAACACCACGCACATGTTTTATAATATAATCATAAGTATCGCATTAATATTTGTCTAATGATAACTCCGTGTTTTATGAAGTGGATTCACCATAATGCATAGGCAGAACTGATTTGTGATGTTCTGGTGTGACTCTGGATTTGGTCGTTTTCCCAGGTGTACTTTGACATAAGGATCGGTGATGAGGATGCAGGGCGGATTGTCATTGGACTCTTTGGAAAGACGGTCCCAAAAACAACAGAAAATTTCCTCCAGCTGGCTACTGGGGAGGTGAAGTTTTTTTTTTTTCTCTCGCCATTCATGATTCACAGTAAAATGAGTCTGAAATTCGCAATTCTGATTTCCAGAAAGGGTTTGGTTACAAGGGCAGCAAGTTCCACCGTGTGATCAAAGACTTCATGATCCAGGGAGGAGATTTCACTAAAGGAGATGGAACTGGAGGTATCACAATACTAAAATCCCTTTTGTTTAAGATGAATACCATGTTTTATCGTAATGTTCTTCGGTATGTTTTTTGAGGCCCCGCCTGGTCCACCCCACCCCGGTTTTTTTTTTTTTTTTTTTTTTTTTTGCTTGAAACCCTGCCTCAGTTTATCATCTGAAGAAGTATTACTTGATTTCTAACACCTCTTTATTTAGGTAAGAGCATCTATGGAGACCGTTTCCCTGATGAGAACTTCAAGCTGAAGCATTATGGTCCTGGTTGGCTCAGCATGGCCAATGCCGGCAAAGACACCAACGGCTCCCAGTTCTTCATCACCACGGTCCAGACTCCATGGCTGGATGGCAAACATGTTGTGTTCGGCAAAATCTTGGAGGGCATGGTGAGCATCTCAACTTTATTTAATCTGTGGAGATTAAGTCATGTGTGCATTTAACTCCAGTGTCTGTGCTACGTGTCCTGCTGTCTTCTAGGATGTGGTGAGAACGATTGAGAACACAAAGACTGATGGGAGAGATAAACCTCTCAAGGACGTCATGATCCACGACTGCGGCAAAATCGAGGTGGAAAAGCCTTACGCAGTAGCTAAAGAGTAATTTAATTTTGGGGGGATGACAGGACTCTGGGTTTAAGGGGATTGAATTGGGTGCCACTAGAGTTTTAGTGAAAAGAGAGAGTACGTGTATGTGCTCGCTGGAGCTCCGCCCCCTCGTGGGACCATCACGCACCAGTCCTGATCCGCAGAGCGGCACATCCTGGGTCCAGTTCAAACCGGCATTCCACAGGGTCAGATTCCTGACCCACTCCAACCTGCTTTTGTAAACAAATCTTCAATAAAGGATCCAGGTTTTCTTAATGCTGTTGTGTTGCTTGAATAAACGCCTCGTCTTTTTGACCGTGAACAAATCAGACACACTTTTTATTCAGTAGAAATACTTTTAATAAAAATGCTTAAAGGTGTTTTATAGTACAGGTAAATATCTTGGCACAGTAAATATATGTATGTGTGTGTGTGTATGTGTGTGTATATATATATATATATATATATATATATATATATATATATATATATATATATATATATATATATATATAATTATGATGAACACATAAAATGAATGCAAATAAGAAATGAAAGCAAAAAAAAAAGCTTAAATGTAATATTTTTAGGACCATTAAAATTTGTTTATGACAATAAAAATATGCACAAATTAGATTTTGGTAAAGGAAAAAAAAAAAAAAAAGTATAAATCAAATTAAATACAACATATTGCAACGATATATGACTGCATCTGGATTTTATTTAAATTTAAATCTATATTTTTGTGCCTTTTATGTTTGGCATGGCGTCTAAAAAAATGAAGAGAATACTAAAATGCAAAAAAAAAAAAATTACATGTCTTTTTAGATTTTTGCACAAAAACTTGATTTTTATATGGTAAAAATAAACTAAAATTATCAAATTAAATTCAGTACAACATATTGCAATGATGAATAATTGCTTTAAATATTTACATTTAAATCTAGTTAATGTGCATGGTAAAGTTGACTTTCGAAATATGTCTTTTATTTTTTAACTAAGCTTTTGAGATGAAAATGACCTAGACAGTTTTTGTGAGATTCACATGATAAAATATGACAAGCCTATTGATGAAAAATTCAGTCGACATAAACATGCGAAGCAGATGGAGTTGCCAGGCAACAGTGCAGTGACTGCACTCATCTTCTCTGTGACTCTGGCAGTGAGCTGATATTGCTTCTGTTTATGGTAATAGTGGGGATTTTGGGATGCACGGGCAGCTCCGGTGCACAGGTGATGCTGCTGGGTTTACCACAGCTCTTTTTGAAACTCACTCTGACGTCTCTGGGGTACAAACCCTGCAGGACGCCGGCCACCACGATATCAGGGAGGTCTGGGGGAAATGACAACAGTAGAATGTTTAATTTGGGTGTAAAGCAAAATACATTTCTGTAACGACATAATCACAGTAATCTGTAAGGGTTACCTGATCTGGATTCAAGCTGGTATGGGTCAGCCGAGAAACCAACTACTCGCTGACTGAATAACTTAAAACTACAGGAAAACAATGTTCAGAATCAGTCGATCTAAATTTGATTCCACATTTATGAACAAAAGAGATGAGGATGAACATACCTGTATCCCTGCTCTTGACAGTCATCTGATTGGTTTTCACTGAAATATGACGATTACGGAATTAATAACAAGCCTGAAAGCACTATATATTATTACTAGATTACATATTGTTAATTCATTAGCTGAATTTCCATAGTAAATATTTAGATGCATTGCTATATTTCAGTTATGGTGCTCCAGTGTAAATACATACTCAGAGCTGCAGTTTTTGCTCGCCGAATGAAAATGTTTGACCTGCAGGAAATCCAGGAGCTCTTGAGGAACAGCGTCAGAACGATACAGAATCTCCTGCAATTGGCAGCCAATTAAATAATTACAACCTCAGTTTGACATTATAATAAAATGATGATTGATATATTGCAACATATTTGGATACATTAAAATATATTTGCACACTTTAACAAGTTCAGTAAGGTAAGTTCAATACTACACACACGCACACACACATACATATATATATATATATATATATATATATATATATATATATATATATATATATATATATATATATTTCTATATATATATATATATATATATATATATATATTTCTATATATATATATATATATATATATATATTATACAGCGGGTAAAATAAGTATTGGACACGTCACCCTTTTTCTCAGTAAATGCTTTTCTTAAGGTGCTGTTGACATGAAATTTTCCCCAGATGTCAGTATCAGTCCAAGTTATTCATACATACTGTATATATGTTGTACATATATTGTTTGGTATATTATTTTTCTGTATATGATGAACATAGGTTAAAAACGTGCTTTATACAAAAAGATTGTGTGCAATACAGTATCCCATAATATGACCCTTAATAAGTACTATTTGTAATATATTATTGTAAACTATTAAAACTATTAAAAATAAATTCGGAAATTGAAATGAAGTTGAAAGAAATAAAAACAAATTAAGAATTTTTGCAACTACTAAAATGTATATAGAAAATCACAATAAAATGAATAATATAAATAAATTAAAGTGAAATAAAAAATACCCCACACTGAAATTACTAAAACCTAAACTTAAAATAAAAAATTAAGCTAAAATTAATAAATATTCCACTTAATAAAATAGTAAATACTTTATAGCAGGATATAAAAGCAATAAAACAATCAAATAAATCAATATAATATGATAACATGAAATAAACACTAAATATCTCTACCTGGATGTAGTCCTCCAGTTCCTGTCGTCTCTGCTCCAGTGGTTTGGTTCGCAGGTGCTGGTTTCTCTTGCCGGGGAAATCAGGAGCTCGCAGAATCTTCTTCAGTTTCCGGTGGAGCGTCTGAAAATCACAGTGTCGCCGCAAAACAAAGTGTTTCCTTCCATTGAAGAGAATCTCCAACCTGAAGAGCTGAAAAAAACAACAACAACATAAAACCTTGTGTCATAAAAACTCAGAACAGACTTCTATAAATCTTTGGAGAGTGTAGTGACTGACTATTCGCCAGCAGGAGGCGCCAAAGCGTCTGCGGATAGTGTTGCATTAGCGCGCCCTCTAGTGCTCTAATGATGTTATTATTATAGGCTAAAACTTTCATATGAATAAACAATCATTCAGAAATACCAAAGACTATACACAGTGAATGACCTCATCCAAACCCACACACATATAACTGTGCAACCGTTTAGTCATATATGTGTCATATGAGTTTACACAGGTTAAATCAGCAGCACAGGTGTGGCCTTCTTCAGAATCAGGTAAGATCACACCCTTAAGCTTTGAGCGTCTCTTTAGAAAGACTTGTGGGTCCTTATTGTCCATGACACAAAGAAATACAACGTGACAGGACAGCTGTGTCTTACAGTGACATAAATCTGAGCTCCATGTGAGTGACCTTTCATGGAAAATTAGAAGCGATTGGGAATCAAAAAACATGATGTTGATTTCATTCATTTATTCATTTAAGTTCTATTTATATATTCAATATTTATATATAAATTATAGGAGTATAAGTATATAAATTTAAGTATTTTCTAAATGTATTCTGTATGCGTGTATACATAATAAATACACACGGAACACACACATATATTATATAAAAAACATTTTTATTTTGGATGCAATTAATCACGATTAATCATTGCCTAGCACTACTTTATTTTTACTTTATTATACAATTTTTAAAACATAGCATACATAATTGATTGTATACTACACAGTAGTACACAGAGTAGTACACTACACAGAGTTAGTACTCTTTTGCCAGTGTAACCTGTGTGTGTGTGTCTGTGTGTGTGTGTGTGTGCGTGCGTGGGGTTAGGCCACATTGTGAGTAGATCTGAGAATGAGCAGTTTCCCGTTTTCCACCGATAACAAAGGAACACAGAACACTCAGTTCCACCAAATATTTCCAACCGTGAGCTCAATCTTTCACTGCTCAACACCTCAGATATTGTTCACACTAAATCAGAGGCTGAGGGAGAGAGAGAGAAATAAAAATGATTGTGGTTCAAGCATGTTTTGACAAGTCAGTGCTCAAGCATGCTCAACACGCTGATGGGAACTATCTATGCAATGTGGTGAACTGAAAAACTGACAAGAGTTGTTCAAGAATTTAAAGGGACAGTTACCAAAAATAAAAATAAAAACATACAATAAAAGTGAATGGACTGTCGATATGTATATAAGTTTATAAATATATATACTATTTATTATTAATTTATTTATATTATAATATAAATATGTAAATAAACAAAGGAATACAATTTTACAGGAATATATATATATATATATATATATATATATATATATATATATATATATATATATATATATATTCTTTTTAAATAAATGTGTTATAAATGTATGAGTAATATTTATGTACATAAATACATTTTAATAAAAAATTATATTTTTTATGTATTTTAATATTAATGGACTTTTCCATACTACATTTATTATGTTACAATATTAACTGTATTACAGTATGTAAATTAATAAGATATTATTATTATTATTAAAGACAGAGTAAACTACAGAATTTCCATTTTTAGTTGAACTGTCCTTTTAAATCAGTGAATGCTACACAAGCTTTATGGGTAAAGTGAGAGAGTGCAGGCGGGTGGAGAGCATTCCTGGTTAACAATGAAGACACATGTCTCTTTTGGGCACCAGACTGTGTCGTGTTTATCGGGGTCACGAGGACTCGATTTAAACCCAGTTTCTCCGTCTCTCAATCTTATAGAGCTGTCATTGTTGCTGATATTTCCACTAAGATGAATAGATTTCCTCTCTTTCTCCATTCATCTCCAGTAGAGTAATACTCATCTCTCTCGACCGTGACCTCCGACCTGCATTCTTCTGAAGTTCTACAGCACTGTTCAGAGATGTTTTCCTGGTCTGCTCAGTCTGACAGGTGTGAGTGTGAGTGTGCGCCTGGCATTTCAGCTTTGACTGACATCAGCATGTTGCCGTGTGGTTGTGATTCAGCTGTGATTTAGCTCTTCTACTTTTAGCATCACACACAAACAACTGTTCCCGTTAAACCCTCTCATTCAGACCACAAAAACTCCTCACACAGCTCCACGTTATCCAATTCTGATAATAAACTGGACAAAGCCACTGATGATGTAAATAAAATGAGTCAAATCCATTTGATTTGGCTCCATATGATCTGATAAATGAACTAAAACTGCATCGTGTTATCTAGACGACACACAAAGCACAGTGACTCTCTTTCCTTCACTCTTGGCTGGGTCGGTTTTGGTTGCAGCTGGACAGTCTTACAGAACTGCCTCAGACTCCATGCAACACACTGGTTCTATTATTTATCTATGGAAGCTTATTTCCACCACAGAATAAAAAATATAAAAAAGGTCATTGCACATTTTTATCTCACAATTCAGAGTATTTTTTTTTCTCACAAGTGCAACTTTATGACTCACAATTTCTGTGATCTTTTTTTCCACTGAACTCTGAGTTTACATTTTAGAATTCTCAAAAAAAAAGAAAATATTCTGAGTCCACATCCCACAATTCTTTTTTGTTTTTGTTTTCTCCTCCAAACTTTTTGACACCTAAACTGACAACATAAACATACAAAATTTTTGAGTTCTATGAAAAAAGTCAGAATTGAGAGATATAAACTTCACAATTCTGAGAAAAAAGTCAGAACTGGAAGATGTAAACTTAAAATTCTGAGAAAAAAGTTATAATTGTGAGATTTAAACTGATTTATATGAAAAAAGCTTAAATTGCGACAACTCAATTTTTTTAAAAAAAAGTCAGAATCACGATATTAAAAAAAAGTCAGGACTGCGAAATAAATGTGCAATTGGAAAGATAAAAAAAAATCAACACTCACACTGAAAAAAGTCACGAGTTGCGAGATGTAAACTCAAAGTTCTCAAAAAAAAAAGAAACGAATGGCAAGAGGTAAACTTTCAATAATGAGACAAAAGTTTTAATTGTGAGATGTAAACTTGCAATTGCAAGATATAAACACATTTTGAAGAAAAGACATCGGTTATACAAATTAAGAAATTCAGAATTCTGAGAAAAAGTCAAAATTACAAGATGTACATGCACAAATATATAAATATAAAATCAGTAGAGAGTTGTGAGATGTAAACAGAATTCTGTGAAAAAATTCTGAATTGCAAGATGTAAGCTTTCAATTACAAGACATAAACTTGTAATTCTCAGAAATAAATCAAAACTGGGAGATGTTCACAAAAAAGTAAAAAAAAAGGTATGAGATGTAAACTTAAAATTCTGTTGAAAATTCAGAATTGCAAGATATAAACTGCAATTCGATAAAACAAAATCATAACTACAAGATGTAAATGCACAATTGTGAGATGTTTAAAAAATCACAATTCTGAGAAAAAAAGTAGAGTTCTGTGTAAAAAGTCTGAATTACAAGCTTGCAACTGCAAGATAAACTGATATTTCTGAGAGAAATTTAAGAATTGTGTAAATCAAAAAATTGCAATTAGTTTTTGTAACATGTTTATTTTGCACTGCTATGAATGGTGTCAAATCATCCAGAATCAGAAGTAAAAACATTCAGAGTTCTTGTTTACATGAGTCGAGAGGTTTCAAAAACGCTTCATGTTGAACATGTCCTGTCATATTCCTGCTCCATTCATTCCTGTAAGTGATGACAGAGTAGAGCTGCTGGAGTGCATCTCTTCTATAGAATTGCATATTTCATCATTTTTCCTTAGGCTTAAAGGGGTCATATGACGTCGCTAAAAAGAACATTATTTCGTGTATTTGGTCTGATGCAATGTGTAATGCGGTTTAAGGTGAAAAAAAAACATAATTTTCCACACACTGTACATTATTGTTTCTCCTCTATTCCCCACCTTTCTGAAACACGTTGATTATTACCAAGCTCCTCGTTCTGAAAAGCAAGGTGTGCTCTGATTGGCCAGCTGTCCAGTGCATTGTGATTGGCCGAATACCAAAAGCATGTGACAAAAATGTCACAGAAAATGGACAACGAAACACTCAGCGTCTCCACGACATGTCGGAGGCAACAGCGAGAATAAAAGTTACGCCTTCTTTCTTTGCGTGAACATTTGGGCGGCATTATGCAAATCTTCCCACGTCTTGACGTAGACATGTGGGGGCGTCTTAGAATGAGCCATTTTAGGAGGGCGTGTACTAGTTTAAACTTCGATTTGAGACTTTAGTCTTTGCAAATTTAAACATCTTCTTTATGCACCAAGAGCTTGTAACACTCTAAAGAGAAAGGAAAAATTGAAATAGCATCATATGACCCTTTTAAATTGGCTGGAGACACACCTTTGAGGGAAGCACTTAACTAAATTGTTACCTTATATTTTATTGCATTAAAAAGTCCTTTGTCTATTGTTCCAGTACTCTGAAATGCATGAAAATTGCTTGCATTTTTCTCATTTTTTGGTTCCTAGTAATGGGAACATTGCTGCAATGCAATCAAACTTATCAACGTTATGACAACAGGCTGAAAATATAAGTGCACAAAAAATTACCATTCATTAGACCGAAGGTCATCTCAATGGAGATCAACAGTGGCCACAGCTCTCTTGCATGTTTCCATTTCTAAAATGTTACAACCAACATTGCAATAGTACAAAAAAAATTACATTGCCATTGTATAAATGTTTGTTGTGTTGTCTGTAAAATGAATAAATGCTTCTAACTTTTGTTATGCATGTATTTAAAAAAGAATATACCATGTAAATTATAATGACAAATACAGTTAAGTAATTTGTTCACATTTTTTATCACAGACGACATCGTGATGTCACAGAATGTTGACAGTGCATCTGAAGTAATTTTAGTAATTTAGTAATTTAGCGCACAATCGGATACTTCAGTAACGTCCGTGGTTGCGGTTCTCTGCGAAGTGGTGCGCTTTTATACTATCACTGAATTAATGTAATATAATGTTTTATAGTTTCTATACTAAATAATATGTCAATCAGTACTGCATTTTCATATAGTTGATTTATTTATTACCTGGAGATTATTTGAAAATCACACAACGAACATTTTCGGAATCACGTGTTTACTGTCTTCTTGTTTCATCGGAGAAAACGTTTCTTGTCCATTGTAGGGATTTCCTGCACGTCACAAGTTATTGAGTCTGTTTTGGACTTTCTGAGCGAGAGCGCCCTCTTTCTTCGAGTATGAATGAAACATGCACTGCATGAGAGTGTGCAGCGCTTCCAAGTATACTTGCAGTTCTTTTTATTTTATTTAATAATACATAAATAATATATATATTTTATCTTGAATCAAATCTAGAAATCTCTACGTAAAAACAACTGCCCGAATAAAGTGCGGGGGACGAATTTACATTTTATATCGATACCGTATTTTTATTTTATTTAATAATACTTAAATAATATATATATTTGTATCTTGATTTAAATTTAGAAATCTCTACGTGAAAACAACTGACCGAATAAAGTGCGGGGGACGAATTTACTTTTTATAAATAAATACAAATATTTATTATATTCAAAATATAACTAACATAATTCTACAAAAATAAATAGCCTATAAACAAAGGTGCTTTATTCTCTTTCTTTCTTGCTGTTTGATTGGGAAAAGTTATTTTTTTATTTTACCTGACAGTAGGCTATTTATTTAAAAAAAAAAAAACGAGTGCCTTAAACGGTGTTTACAACAGCAACACCACCATACCCTGTAAACTCAATAATAATAATAACATTTCAATTTAAAATGGTCTGTTTCTTAATCAAACCAGCGTCACGCATGTGCTGTTATCAATACAGAAGCATCCGTTTCGATTCACATATCAGTAAGGAGCACAGTCCTGTTAAAATTCCTGTTCCATGTACCCCTTTATACTCTGAGCACCTGAATCCCCAAAGGTCCTGAACTGTATGGTATTTTGGGTGCACCTGTGGTTACCATAATAAGTTGGGAAGCCTCACGGAATGATTAATAATAACCATCAGCTTTCAAAATGAATGACAACTCCAAAAGCACGTGCAAAACGTCAAACGCGCTGCATAACATAACAGCCCTGAGGAACCACAAACAGAAACGAGTTTCGCTTTGACTTACTTTGCGCAATTTTCCCGTCTCGTCCACTTCCCTCATGAGAGACGGAATAAAGACCTCGATGACCGGAGACACACACTGATGATCCAACATCTCCACAGATCACGGACTGAACTGAAGATCAGCTCCGCGCGCTGGAGAACTCTCCAGAGCTCCTCCTCCACACACACACACACACACACACACACACACACACACACAATATCTCTCTCACACACACACTGTGAACTAAGAGATAGCATTGCAATAGGGAAAACATTGCTAATACAGGTAAACCATATATATATATATATATATATACATATATTGGGAACTATTTTATTTGAGGGTTAAATATAAAGAGTCCAGTGTCTGTTTGTTGTTTACTCAGATCAAGAGTCTGTCATGAGATCTCTCATTTATAAACACTTATTATCTTTAATAAGCTCTATAATGGATCTCGGAGAAGTTATGTAAAAGGGTATTTGTGTACCTATTTCATACAGAGTACAAATTAACATAATGTGTTCTTAGTTTCTACGAATGATATTGACTAAATCAATTTAGCGAAATACATAAACAAAATAAGTGTTTAGTAAAATGGTCATTCTATTTCAGGAAGGTCAAATGGTTAGCACTGGGCATCAGGACTAAACCTGATGTCCTAATTTCTTCTGGCTGACTGGAGAATAAATGATAATCACTTGATTTCCCATGACACATAGCCATTCATGCATTTACTGCTGACTAAACACACTCCAGTCTGAAGATCAGCCACATTCCTGATGCTCAAGTGTTATCCCAGCATTCCCACTTCATCCCAACCGTTTAATTCAATGCTCATCCAAGAAGAGCAACTGAACCCTGGACATTTTTTAACCTACAAATTGCTGGAAAATAAACAAGCCGAAAAGCTTAATGATTAATGAGTTTATAGTTTAAAGGCTTTTGGTGAAAGATTAATTCTGCTGCAGCGGTAATAATTTTACCGCAGTAAACCTTCAATGAGGTCACATGAAAGTGTCTCATCAAAGCTCAGAGGAACGATCATTTACGATAAGAGCATTAAATGAGAGCTGGAGCTTACGGCACAGAACAAATACTAAAAGAGGGAAGACCTACAGGATCACTTCCTTTTTTAGTCCACTGTCTGGATGTGGATCTTTTGGCTCAAGGTTTCACTAAAGACAACTATTAGGAAGTATTTTATGCAACCATGACCAGTTTTGCTAGATCTATCGATCTATCTATCTATCCATCTATCCATCTATCTATCTATCTATCTATCTATCTATCTATCTATCTATCTATCTATCTATCTATCTATCTATGTTTCTGTTTCTGTCTCTCTCTGTCTGTCTGTCTCTCTGTCTTTCTCTCTATCTATCTGTCTGTCTCTCTGTCTGTCTGTCTATCTATCTCTCTGTCTGTCTGTCTGTCTCTCTATCTATCTCTCTGTCTGTCTGTCTGTCTGTCTCTCTCTCTCTCTCTCTCTCTCTCTGTCTGTCTGTCTGTCTGTCTCTCTGTCTATATATCTGTCTGTCTTGTTTTCAGTTCCTTCACAGCCAGATTGAAGTTCCATGGGTGTGTTAGAGGACCTGGTTTCCTGGGGCCTGTTATTCGTACGTCGCTTATTACATCCGAGATCAAATGACACATTCAAGATGATATCATCGTGCTAATACTGATCCGGCTAATTGGGTTCTTCGAACACACCTGTTGTGTATGATTAGTATCGCTGGATTGAGTTATCTGAGATAATTGCATACGTTTAAATATTTCAGTGATTAAAACTGGCTGTGTTAGGCTGTTACGGACTACACCGAATTTTTATATATATATATATATATATATATATATATATATATATTAAATGTTTATCATTTTAAATTATTGTCCCTGGATCAGTATGATACTCTTGTAATAAAGTAGCGGTGGTAGCAGACACATTTTGAGTATCAGTTCTGGTTGAAAAGAAGCGATCTAATCCTGTTTACATGAAATAAGCTGCTCCCAAACAGGTTTAAGCTAACGGACCTGTTGCTATGACAGCAGCTCCGGGATGAGCTTCGAAGAACCAAACGATCCAAGATCACGCCAAATCGTCAACATTCAAATCCAGCTAGCTAACTGATTTAGCGACGTACGAAGAACGGGCCCCTGCTCTGAAAGTGTATTTATTTTCCTTACACCTGGGGCTTTTTTGAAAAATCATTATTTTTGTTTTTGCTAGGTTGATTTTAAGAGCCCATGTTTGACTGAATGTGTCTATGATGTCGAGGAGCTACTGTAGTCATCTCTTTTGTTTTTGACAGAATGACTAAATCATCTGCGAAAAGGAGACATTTGATTTCTGATTCAGTTAGAGTTTGGCCCGGGAGTCCAATTGTTTAATTCTTTGGCTAATTCATTTAAATAAATGTTAAACAGAGTGGGGCTCAATGGCTAGCCTTGTCTAACTCTTCCATGTTGAGAGAAAAATTCTGTTTGATTATTCCCTTTTTTTACAGCACATGTATTGTTTTTATACATGGTGCTAATTATATCAAAAGTTTTCCCTCCAATCCAATTTTCCAGTAGTTAAGAAAGAGTCCTTCATGCCAGATTGAATCAAAAGCTTTTTCAAAGTCGATAAAGCAAGCAAAGATTTTGGTTTTGTATTGGTGTACATGTTTATCAATGATAGTGTGGAGAGTGTAGATATGGTCAGATGTTCTGTGTTTGGGCAGAAATCCAATTGGACTTTTTTTCCAAGATTTTGTGGGTTTTGAGAAAGTTTTGTAATCTTTTGTTAATAATCGAACAGAATATTTTCCCCAGGTTGCCATTGACACATATGCCTCTGTAATTGCTTGGCTCAAACTTATCTCCTTGTTTAAAGATGGGAGTAAGTAGGCCTTGATTCCAGGTGTCTGGAAAATATCCTACACAAAACAATATTAAATAATTTGGTTATTGCAGTTTTGAATTTGTCATTTGTGTATTTGATCATCTCGTTTAATATTGCGTCGATGCCACATGCCTTGTTGGGTTTTAGTAAATGTTGTCTATCTGTAAGCTCATTTATTGGGATTGGGAAATCCAAAGGATTCTGGTTGTCTTTAATCTTTTCTTTCAGGATTTTTCTAATTTGGTTTTTATTTCATTTCGAGCAGGATTTGTTTCAGTTACAGATTTTCCAAGTGTGTCCTCCATATATTCTCATTTTGTGTGTTCTAGCTGTTGCAAAAGTTCTTGGATTTTACCGATTCCTCCATTGTTTGAAGTAATTGTTCTGTATGCTGTTCCTTTTTTGCTTTTAGAGTTTGTTTGCACACTTTAAGAGCTTCATGATACCGAAGATGGAGTTCTTGGTTGTCAGGATCTCGGTGTTTTTTATGTAAAAGATTTCTTACTGTCGTTCTAATTATTTTACACATCGTCAAACCACTTCTCATTGGTGTTTTTTGGTTTTCTTTTTGATGATTTTTTTCAAATTGCACATGGATGCTGATTGGTGGAATAGGAAAAATGTCCTTTAGTGCCAGATTTATGCCTACTTTATTTTGGATATGTGTTCATTATAAATTTGTCCAATAGTAATTTGATATCGGTCTCTATCTCTCTGTCTCTGTCTCTGTCTCTCTATCAGTCTATCTACACACACACACACACACACACACACCAACAAAAGACTCTTAAATCAAAATCTTGATATTTGTAATTAAATCTTTATTGTTTTTTTCAAAAGAAGTGTCCATAGTGAAAAAAAATATCTGCCCCCATTTTTCTAATAACATACTTTTGATGATTATGGCACCTAAAGGTGAAGTCAAACCTGCTAACATCTGTTCAAAGTGTCCATTACAGCAGGGCCCAAAACATAACTTCTACAGCAAACTAATAAACCAACAAAATGTCATAAATGATGATGAATCTGACAGCAGCAAAATCTGTATAAAAAACAAAATCTAAATGTAGAAACAATCATTATTAGTAGCGTAGCAAAAGCTTATTAATTCATTATAACATGCCAGAATCAAGTGGATTACACAAATACGGTTTGACACAAAAAATAAAAACATGTTGGCATAAATGAAAACTTAAAGTAAATCAAGCAAAATGGAATGAAATTCTGAAGAACGACAAAAAACGACTTTAAGACTGAAGTGCTTTGGGCTTCCTGCTTGACCCGGTGATAGTGAGAGAAAACGCTTTAGGAATGCGTTTTTAAATTCTGAACATACAATCTGTGGACAAGTTCAAATGATCCTTGGAATAAAAAACAAAAGCCAGCAAAAAAACAAAAACAAAACACTGATCAATTTCTACCAGGCTGCTCAATGAGTGTACGTGTTGACATACAGTTCCTGTCATTTCCACTGGTCAGTTCACAACACCCAGCCAGTTTCAGTCATTTGATTTCAACAGTCTCTAATAACTGTATTAAAACCTCTTTAACTTGCAAAGTACAATGTCATCATGGTGTTTAAAAGTGTAAATAACCAATAATCTGGACAAACTAGGTCTATATTTCTCTCTGAAAACCGGGCTTATAAGTATAAACGTCTTGACTGGTCACACAAGTGGGCTGATGGGAAGTTTCTCAGTGTGCGAGCGACGAGTGCCCTCTAGTGTAGACCACTGACATCACTGCTGACGAGTAACAAGGTTTGGTTGCATACAGACGAGGAAGACACCCAGCCACCACATGTGTTCACATCCCACAAACAATAAAGATGCAAAGTAAGAAAACAAAGGTGAAGATCACACAGAAAATATACGGGTTACTAACTCAATCAGAGGAACGAGCGGCTGGATAGATGATTTTTCCCTTTGCAGCGCCACTTCTCTTGGTTTATGGGCGAGAGGTAAAGTGTAGAAAGGCCTCGGTTATCGGTGAGTGTGTGTTTGTGCATGGACGCCGAATCACGCGATCGCTTTCGCCTCTGGCAAAAACGCCTCCCAGTATTTGATCAGCTAGAGGAGAGAGGGCGAAATATGAATTATGTGTTTAAAAACACAATTTTGGTAGATAAAATGATTGAAGATGTTTCTGTACCTGTTGTTGCGAGTTCAGCAGTGACTCCAGATATTTGACGATTTGTCTCTTAAAGTCTCGAGCTTTCTCTTTCTGTAAGCAAAGAAATTCAAATGAATAGTTAGTCTTTTTGAAAAGATGCATGTTTTAAAAGGAGAATTTAAAGGAATAGTTCACCCCAAATTGATCATTTGCTGAAAATGTGTTTGCCCTCAGGCCATCCGAAGATGTAGAAGTGTTTGTTTCTTCATCAGAACAGATTTGGAAAGATGTAGCATTGCATCACCGGCTCAGCAATGGATGCACTGCAGTGAATGGGTGCCGTCAGAATGAGAGTCAAACATATGATAAAATCATCACAATAATCCACGCTTCTCCAGTCCATCAGTTAATGTCGCGTGAAGCGAAAAGCTAAATGTTTGTAAGACTCTTATTCTGACGGCACCCATTCACCGCAGAGCATCCATTGCTGAGCAAGTGAAGTAATGCTACGTTTCTCCAAATCTGTTTTGATTGAGAACCAACTCATCTACATCAGGGAAAGCCTGAGGGTGAGTACATTTTAATCAAATTCAAATTTTTGGGTGAATTATTCCTTTAATGCTGATATTTAAATCCATGTAGAAGTCAGGTCTCACATCAAAGCGGATGACTTCTTTCCGTACGGTGGCTGAGATTCTCTCAAATTCCCTCTCGTACTGCGTGACTTTTGCTTCCCACTGAAGGACGAGAATAAGAGATGGCTCATTATAAAGCGGAGTAGTAAAGGTTCATCTGTGGAACAGCAGTGAGTCTAGAAAACCCCCGTCAGACAAACAGTAGCATGTTTGCGCAGTTACCTCAGCGATCTCATCCTTGGCCTGCTGGAGTTTGTCAGGTTTGTTGGCCCACAGGAGTTTGGCCTCGGCCTCTCTCTTCTTCTGCAGCATGTTCTCTGCGTCCTGCCAGCGCTGCCACACTTTCATTCTCTGATCAAAGCAGCCCTGACAATCACAATAGTATTATTATTATTATTAATAATGAGATGTATTAATGGTTGGTTGGTTGGTATGCCTGAAATCTTATGGTGTTTGAACACGAACAAGATTAATAATTCGATACAGATTAATATGCTTAATAATAATAACTATAATAATATAACTTTTTTTTATAATGTATATATTTTTCTTTTACAAATTTTTTATTGTAGATATATTTCTCCAAGATGTAACATTTTGGCACCCTGATACATGTTATGTATTTACATATTTGTTTATATTATTAAATAATAAATTAAAAAATACAAATATAATATGAGTTTGTAATAATAATAAATATATAAACTGATTTATTTTGCATTGCTTACAAATATTTTTTATTTGTTTTTTATAATTATTAGAATTATCAACAAAACTTTATTAACATTAACACACACACACACACATACACACATATATATATATATATATATATATATATATATATATATTTATATACACATACACATTTTGGACAGTCCAGCTAATTCTTAAAGTCTCAAGGAAACAACACAGTAAGTATGCTCTGGAGCAGTTTTGTGTGTCTGTACCTTGACGGCTCCCAGCAGCCGTATATAATCGGCCAGCAGCTCTGAGAAGGTGAAGAAGTCATTGGAGGCCTGTTCCTGATGGAGCTGCTCGATTCGATCCTCCACCTCGGCCAGCTGAGACAGAGCTCGCGACAGAGCCGTGTTGTCCTCCGAGCTGCCCAGCATCGCCACGCTCTTCGCAAACACAGCCGTGTTCCCAGACAGCTCTGAAACACACACATTACACAATAATCAAACCAGAAGTCCACTGACAGCATCACATACTTTCAACATCAGTCAATTTATAGCGGATATAATAAAGCCCCGTCCTTCTTTTTATCAATAAATATTGTGTTTCACTCAATAGTTGTCACATTACAGAAATAAAATAGGTTACACTACATTTTTTAAAGAATAAATATCCACATTCAGGTGCAAGCTTCAGCTCATGTATTAAAATCTGAAACGGATTGTTTGCACTTCTTACCTTTTCTGTGATTGACAAGCGATTCCACCATAACGTGAAGTTTCCGCATATGCTGTTCTTCATTTTCTACATCCTGGATCTTCTCGTCAAACCACTGAAACCAGAACACACACCGCACACACACCCACAGATTTATATTCAGTATCAATTATATTCAGTAGCCTCAATCTCTGTAAAGCGGAGTTCAATGTAGGTTCACTCACCACATCCTGTTCGTTCATCTTGATGGTCATCTTGCTCACAGCATCTGTGGCTTTGTTGAGCATTTTAAGGAAGCCAGCTCCACTCAGAGTCTGTGTGCTGACTGCTCTGGGTAACTAGCACACACACACACACACACAGCAGTGAATTATTACAAACAGCAAAGCTGATGTTTCTGCGTGTGAGGAATAGACAGATTAACATTTCCAAGACACTTCTCTAAAGGAAGGTTTATGCTAATGATGAATTTTGCAGTTGCATGTGCTGAATAATTAAAAATGTTCATTTTTAGGTCACTAAACAGAAGCGGTCTCACCTCCTCTTTCTCCAGAAACTCTCTGACATCAGGATCCTGCAGCAGAGACGGGTGACTCACAACCCTCTGAAGATATCTGCAACGACACAGACAAGCCTCACATTTAAAAATAGAGACATACAGTACATACAAAAAGTAGAATAATAATCACTACTACTACTAACATTTAGATTACAGTGTAAAAAAAAAAATTATGTTAAAGATTAAAATATATATTAATATTAATTATCACAATTATATTCCTCAAAGTAATTTCTCTGTTAATTACAAATAATATATATATATATATATATATATATATATATATATATATATTAATTACTACTAACGTAATATCGCATTGTATTATCCAATTTAAATAATCAATAACATTAAGATTAGACAATACAAAAAAAATGATATTATAAAATAATCTAATTTAATATAAATTGTAATTAATATTTTATTATAATAACACACTATAAAAAAGTGATTTGACAATATTCTATAATAACATTTGAATGAGGACAGAAATAAATACATTCAATGTTTGTAGTAATTAATATAAATATATATTATACTACGTTTACGTATTTTACATTATATTATACATTTAAATTATATTATCCAATTTTAATAATTTCTGTCAACATTAACATTTTAATATATAAAAATTAGTTTGCACTTAGATAATATTACATCTGTCCACATTAAAATTATAGTATATGTTTGTATCAATTATAACATTATGTAATTTTCTCCCCTCATTAAAAATAAATAATGCTATTTAATACTATATTTACACTAGATTACATTTTATTATTTTATTTACGTACTTTAAAAAATTATTTAAGTAATTATTTATTAATATTAATATAAATTACTATTAACTATTATTATATTATATGGCATTATTCAATCCAAGTCATTTTTCTGTCCAAATTAATTAAAATATATACATTAATATTTATTACTCCACCAATAGTATTTTTATATTATATTATATTATATTATATTATATTATATTATATTATATTATATTATATTATATTGTTATGTTATATTATATTATATTATATTATATTATATTATATTATCCAGCCTAAGTTATTTTTCAGTCCTCATTAAAATTAAAATATTTTGTAGCAGTAATTTGAGATTTTAGACCAATAAGATTCCATTGGAGGCGGGGCAATTTAGCACAATGTAATGAAAGGGAAACCTAATGAGTGACAAAAAAAAAAGTAGTGACACACAGTGGACGACTCTGGCTGGTCAAGACAAAAAGTCAATTCACTTCAGTGCAATTCACTTCAGTGCTCCTAGATAAGAACCAGTGTCATCTTGAGGGACGAACCTCTCTAGAGCAGCTCTCCTCCGCTCCACAAACTCTGCAGATGAATGGTCCTCCTTCCCAACTTTGACTTTTGTCATACCTGTTAAATCCACGCACATTTATTCAGAATCAGCCACGTAGTCACAATCAGTTTAGATCTGATGCATTAGCGGAGCAAGTTCTTACCCAGAATGCTCTTCTCTGGTGGTGGAGGTACGATGTATCCATTCTGTGAGTGTTTCTCAGAGAGCTTTTCATACAATCCCAGGAAATCACTGAAACGTCTGCGGACGGTAAACGTCTTGCTACGGAACATGGTTAGCGACGTCTGAGGAACAATGAGAAGATGAGATTTAGACTTGTGTCCTATTGTGTGTTTGAGTAAAGAGACTGAAAATCACCTGTGTTGAAACTTTGTAGGCCATGTAAGCGTTCATACCATCACCTGTGAGGAGAAGAAAGAGAATCAGCTCACATGACCAAAACTAATCAAAATAAACCATATCAATAAAACACATGTGCTGCTAATGTAAATGTAGCTGGTTATACAAAAGTCACAGGTTTAGCCTCAAGTACAGTAGCTGAGATGCTTTATGATCCTGCTCTTCTGACTGAAAAAAAGAAGTCTTAACTGGCCAAAGCTGGTCTCCAAGACATTTCTGTCAGCTTTTCTCACTAAACCAACTTAACAGAAGTTTCTACAGGCCAGAGGACCAGGCTAAATCAGAAAACCAGTGTAAATAAGGCCCTATGACCTCAGGAAGACAGAAAATGCAGATGAAAATTTAGAAAAATAATCTAATAAACACCATTAAATATTCAAAACAAAACATTTGACAGAGCCCTATATATTGCAAATAAATAAATAAATAAATAAAGTTGTATGATTTAATTGATTAAACAATTGATTTTGGTCATTAAAATTCAATCAAAAGATAAAAAAATGAAAACTGAATTTTGAAAAAGTAAACAGATTTTGAAACATTTAATTTCTGTTCAACTGTCAATAAACTGTGTAAGTTTTATAATTACAATTAATTAGACGTGCTTTCTGATTACCAAAATGAAATTTGACCATTAGAATGGAATCTAGAAAAATGTTAACTGAAAAAAATCTGAATCCAGAAGAATTATTGAGAAAAAAAAAGTTATATATTTTTTTTTCTCTCAATAATTCTACATACACAGACACACACAAACATAAAAAGCAACAACAACAAAAAATACATAAACCAAAAAACACAAAAACAGAAGATTTTTACTATTGAACCACTCGAGATTAATATTAAATGAATTGTGTTATGATTGGCTAATTTCTTTGCATATTAGCTGGATTAGGGAGGGAACTTTGCTTTAATAATACATAATGCATTAAAATCCTTTTTTTTTTTTAAGAACAAGAAAGTCCTGGTTTGATTTTAGGATCTGTCTATGCTAACCAGTTCTGCCCCAAGATCCTCCAAAGCAAAGGTTTTTCTGGAATTGTAACTATTTAATAATCAGTGTCTGCTTTATAACAAAAAATCATCTCTGTACCCGTCTATAAAACCATAATGCCGTATACAGGCAGACAGTCAGCAGGTGAGCAAACAAAAACACCACATATCTTCCCTTTAACATTTACTGCTGATTTTAGACATTGCAGTAACACCACACCTTTAAAAAAAGGAGAAGGACAGGAAATGAAAAATAGCTGGCACAGGGCAAAAAGAGGAAGCTCTAGACAGCCGCATCAGTGATTTGACCTCAGAAGATAATCATAGTTTCCCACTACTGGCTTCAAACGCTGTTTTAAACGAATGTTTTATGAGCACAGTATTAATCACAGAATTGAAAAAAATCTATATATATATATTAGAAAGTTAATCTTACCGACTTTCTCTGGATTCGTGACAGAAATGTTCAGATCAAACTTGTCCTCACTTTCCTCTTCCTCCAGCTTTATGTGCAAAAAGGAAACCGAAAAAAAGAGAAAGGAAGAGCGAAACCGAGTGAGAAATGCTTCGGAGATGTAGAGATGGGAATCGCAAGAAATTTTAATAAATCTGGTTTTGATTCTGATTCTAAATCTGATATTTAAAATCAAACAGAAATAAATAGTGCACGCGTCTTTTTGAGAATCAGCTCATGCGAGTCAGTGCATGTGAACTTGGTCATTAAAGGAATCAGTATTTGTTTTCTGAAACAGCCGATTCTCCAGCTCTTTATAAGTTGAGGGAGTGTTTTACCTCCTCCAGGGTTTTGGACGAGGCTTTGCTGGAGCTGCTGGCTACAGGGGCGGCAGGAGCCGATACTGACGGCTTCACATCGTCTTTCTTCTTGCGGTCATTGAGAGGACTGTCCAGAGACAACTCCACTGTAGCCTCTGAGAAAAACAGTGAGAGAAAATGCAATTTATGTATTCAATAAAACCAAAAAGATAGCATAGAAAACAAACATAATCAGCAACATAACGCAGGGTGAGAGGGTAAAGGTCGCTGAGGAATTCCTTTTCCTCTTCCTGAGTCAACGCTGAGAAAGCGAATTCATCATTTATTGCTCAAAAGTGATGTGCATGCATTTCTGTTCGTACAATATATGTGCAGTAAAAAGAGTCAACAGCAGGAAAAGGTTTCGTTGTGGAAAAAAACATAGCACTTCAACACAGTGTTATATTAGTTTTACTAATACACTATGATAGCATTTCTTAATATTTGGAATACTTTTAATTTAAGGTCAAGTTTTAGTAATTTTGTTGTGAGCTTTTGTCATTTCCATTGGAAATATTCACAATATTTCTATGTAGCTTTATTTTTATTTCAATTTTAACTTTATTACTTCAATCTCTTTCTGCTTTAATTCAACAAAAACTATTAGTGAAATGCATAGTTCACCCGAAAATGATAATTCTGTCATTAATTACTCATCCTCATGTCGTTCCAAACCCGTGAGACCTCCGTTCATCTTCCGAACACAAATTAAGATATTTGAGATGAAATCCGAGAGCTCTCTGACCACACAGAGACAGCAAGGATACGAACACGGTTCAGGCTCAGAAACGTAGCAAGGAGATCGTTAAAATAATCCAAGTGACATCAGGAATTTTTACGAAGCTACGAGAATACTTTTTGTGCGCAAAGAAAACAAAAATAACGACTTTATTCAACAATTCGTCTCCTCCAAACAACATATGCAACATATGTACACGGATTTGTTGTTTACGCTTTAATCTGAATGTAAACAGCGTATCAACGTACACACGTTGCATATGTTGTGATATGCACTCTCCAAAATGGTGCTATGATTAATTTATAATATGAATAAGTCGGGTTTTTATTTCTTTGCACACAAAAAGTATTCTTGTAGCTTACCACTGATGTCACATGGGATACTTTCTACGTTTCTGAGCCTTGATCGTGTAAGGATCCTTGCTCTCTACGGAGGGTCAGAGAGCTCTAGGATTTCATCAAGAATATCTTAATTTGTGTTTAGAATAAAAGTCCTACTGGTTTGGAACGACATGAGGATGAGTAATTAAAGACAGAATTTAAATTTTTAGGTGAAATATCCCTTTAACAAGAAAACACTTGTCCAAATGTTTGTTTTGAATTCCATTTAAATCAAACATTTAAATGTATATATGATGTTCAAACGTCTTGGAAAGGAGCGTAAATAGGTTTATGCCTTGATGGTGGCCAAAAATGCTGTTTAGGTAGGCAGCTCGCAAGGTTTCAAAACACAAATCGAACTTTTAAAAGCTAAATGTCCAAAAGCCCAAAAGCATCATGTGGGAAGGTAAAGTAAAAAAATTAAAAACAAACAAATTGAACTTGCTTAAAAATACCTAAAATGCTCTACTTCGAACAGTGCCACAGTGATGATCTGGTGTCACAGGTGAAATGTGTCGTACCTGAGAAGAGATCCTGCTCCTCAGAGTGGACCCCGTTGGTCCTGGAGCTGCTGCTGCTGCTGGCCGAGGGTTTCGGGGCAGGTGCCGTCAAGGCTTCCTCTGTGAACAGATCCGTGGGGTCGTCTTTAACCTGTGGCTTGACTTTCACATCTGATTTCACCTCTGTGAAAACATCGACAGGTGGTCCTGAAGGCTGAGGCTTCTTCGTCACAACTTTTGGCGTCTCATTAAACAGATCCTCCTCATCCTCATCATCATCAAACAGCTCCGCGCTCGCTGCTTTCTTGACACTAGAGCTTTTGCTGCTGCCCTTCGGAGGGTCTTCCAAAACATCCTGCTGTCCGGCTGCGTTTTTATGCACCGGTGGTTCACCGAGGACATCGGACTTTGGCGCTTCTACAGGCTCGTCTAAGAGATCTGGAATGGGATTTTGGACCTCAGGTGAACTCATTACTTCACTATCATCATCAAGCGCGTCACTGAACAGGTCCACGGCTTCATCGCTACTAGGTGAATGGATCTTGGTGTCTACTTTCTTCTGGGGTTCAGAGTTAATTGTGCTAAGAGGATCGCTGAAGATTTCTTCTATTGGATCGTTGAAGATGTCTTTAGTAGGTCTGGTTGAGTCTGGTGACGGAGAATCCATCTCTGAGATTGACTAGGAACAGCACAGAAATGATTATAGAGCTCATGTTGTAGAACTACTATAAATATATCTATTATGAGCTGAAACAAGATTAGATTGTGTTCAACAACCTGTGCAATACTTTTCCATCTGGCATGGAATTTTATTAAATTGATTAAAAATGTTTGGGCTGAATCTCAAATAATATGCCTGGTTAAAGTTTACCAATAAATAGATAAATAAGGAATCTGTTTTTAATCTTTTATTATTCCACCCAAATAATTATTATTGGTAGAGTAATTTTATATTTATCATATTGTTTGTAATTGTTTTGTATGTATTTGTGTTTCTCTGCAACTGATGATTTAAAATAAACAAATAAATTTAATGATTTTTTTTATGCTATTTCACTATTGAGACAGTAATTGCACATATGTTAAAATATGGTAAAATGGTAAAAATATGGTAAAATATTTATCAGGTTAATACAGATATTTGTTATTTCATGTTGCTTTGCATTTAAAATTAGGCACATTTTCCCAACCAAATTCTCATGATTATAATAATAACTACATAGCTTTTAATTTTAATAAATATTTAGAATGTTCGTTTGTGTTATTTGCATGTATTTGTGCATTTGTACAACTGGTGATTTAAAATAGTTAAATAAATAATAAATTTAATAATATATATATTTTTTTGCATTGAAAATAAAGCACATTTTACAACCAAATTCTCATTACTGTAATAATTACATATGATTTCAATTGTGAAAATATGTATTATGTAATATTCCTTTTTGAATTTACAATTGGTTGAATTAATAAATAAATAAACCTTCTTAATTTTTTAATGCAAGCAAGCATAGTGATAAAATCACTATGCTTGCTTGCATTAAAAATTAAGAAGATTTTCCACACAAATTTGTATTACTGTAACAGTAATTATACAAATATTTAGTTTGTAAAATATTTTTTCTTTTGCTCATTTGCACAATTGGTGGTTTAAAATATATCCTTTTGGAAATAAATTATATTTATATATTTTAAACCATTTTAAAGTAATCATTTTGCAATCGCTTTCATCTGCAGCGTCTTCTAAAAATCATCATTTATCATCGAAGCCCTAATATCTATAACGAAATGCTAATCAAAATAGCCTTTACCACTGCTTAAAATACAATGAAATATCGCTTGCCATAATTATTGTTTAAGAAGCCACATCGTCTCACAGAGTAATTTATTTTTCAAACGCTCTACTGACGTTACGAAGTGAATTTGGAGTTAAAACATTATTAAATGTGGTATTTTCGTGTGCTCACAGATGGAGCAGCATTACTACACAGAGCAATAATTTTGCAAACAGCTGCCATGTTTGTGAATGATTTAATTTCAAAATCCTACAATTATATCACCTGCTATTAGGAACATGATTTTGCATAGCTTGTCAGAGAGAACTACAGCTCTCACAGAACCTGCTTTAATGACTAAAATGTACATGAGAAAATTGCGATTAATCGCGTTCGATTAATCGTGCAGCCCTAATGCAAACGTGTTAACTCATGACGTATAAAACTAACCAGCAGAAGATTCGAAAATATGACGACTCGTTGAGGCGGTTCAGAGTCTGAATATTTCTTTTAAAATACGATATTTTCATTTATCATGCACTTTTTTGATGAACAACTTTACAGACTGTTTACATTACAGGGTAGCTACGTTACAAACTGCAAAATAGATGTTTTTCGAAAACCCTTATGACCTGCTTTTTAACGATACAACGGTTGCAACGCATGAATCAACCCACGCTGGGTTCAAACCTTCAACCTTCCAGTTACAAGATCTTTAACCACCACCCTATCATGACTCACATACAGCAACTGTAAATCCCTTCCCACACAGCAAATCTTCCGAAAATAAGAGCTTGCTAGAAAAAAAAGAAGCATTTGAGACGTTCACTCACATCTGATACTCACATGATCACACCGTCAGTACTTTGACCTGAAAAGACTGGAATTATTACACTAAGTAAATATTGACTGCTGGACAACAGCTCATTTGCTAGAGACCGAGGTGCCTTCCCAGTACTCATATTTTAGTTTGGCTCTGCATACATATGCGCACATTTCAGACGCATAAAAAATATTTTAGCTGCAGTCTGTTGGGTGGTTTTGCATAAACAAGTTCAAAAACTGTCACACTTCCTTTATTAGACAGAACATGCTTGTTATACACACATATACGCGCGCTCTCTAACAGTGTGCCTTCAGAGTCAGTTTGGAAAACTGGGTCACATTCCGTCTGATATTATTTACTCAACTACAAGAGTCCTTCAAGAACTTAAGTATGTCACGCGCAGGCCTAGGCTCAGATCTATTTAACCCCGCGGAAGGACCAAATCTAAGGGGAGATGGTGTAAAAACGTATACGTTATTAAATCATTGCGCAAATATGATTACAGAAAATTCAGTGTAAACCAGCAGAGCTGAAGAACTACGGCTGAAGAAGAACAGGCAGATCCGAGGGTGTCAGAGGAGTGAAAGTGATCGGTCTTCTCTTTCTGTCTGTGTGTGTTTGAGGTATACAGCTTTGGCTTTATAAACGCGTTTAACCGCGTTACTCACCGTTCCCGTGAACGCATCCGCTCCCTCGTCGCTGTCTTCCAGCAGCTCGGGCTCCTCTGAGTCCGGGAAAGGCGGAGGACTGCGCTCCGAGCTGGCCGCCATCTTCAGCCACACACACACACACACACGGAAAAATCTATATTTTACAAGCGGAGAGCGCGAGAGTAATGACAGAGCGACATTGAATTGAAACGGAGATCGAGAGAGAGATAGAACGTGAGAAACAGCGACGCCTGGTGGTCAAAGGGGCGGGGTTCGCGCTGTTACATCACGCCCACAAGACCACTCCCGAATTATATTTTACGTATACACTGATAATTGTTTCTAATAAAACACGCTTGAGTTAAGTCGTTATGGAGGTCTATATTTTTACAGGGGGAAAATTCTAGAAAGCGCGCTTGAGAGGGACTTGCCTTGGTGTGACGTTGACACAAACCACGCCCACTGACGCGTCTGTTTACGGAAGTACAGGAGCGAAATGAATCATTTGATCAGCGATCATGTAGTTTAACTCATAAATAGTTTAATTTGAAATATTATTATTATGCCTCGACGGACTCATGAAGACACAGAACCCCTGCTTTCGTCCACTCCTATCGATGAAGACGGTAAATTAATTATTATTCATCATGTAACGTTAAAACCGATATTTTTCGTATGCTAATACAGACAATTTTCACCAGATAGACTATTAAATCTGATTGAATATTACATTGTACTCAGATAATGTTATGCACGAAATTATATAAAAAAAAAAAAAAAAAATATCTATATATATATATCTATATATATATATACATATACATATACATATATATATATATATATATATATATACATATATACATATATACATATATACACATATATACATATATATATATATATATATACATATATACACATATATATATATATATATATATATATATATATATATATATATACACACATATATATATACACATTTCCAAACATTCATTTTGCCATTCATTGTAATAATCCAGTGAGATTTTTGATCTGATTTTTTTAAGAAACAGAAGAAAACTGACACAGACCCAATCCAAAAGAACTGTGGCAACGACCCCAAGATGCTTCAAGAAATAATATTTATAATCATTTTAATGATACATGTTTCCATTAGATGACCAGGTATCCAGCAGAAAGAAACTTTCATATGAGGAGGCATTAAGAAAGCAGGTTAAATTGTATTTATTTTACCTTTATGTATTCAATGTGCTAAATAATTGGTCCAGCATTTAGTTTCATATGTGTGTCCAGATGCAGTGGTCAGCGATCCTCATGTTTCTGTCTGTCTGCAGGGTTTGGGCTCTTCCACTCTTCCTCTTCCTTGGTTATTATCTGTGCTGCTTTCTTATTTATCTAATTTTCTAACCATATATTTCATCATGTTGCATTTTAAAAACAGAAAATTAGGCATTTGTGATTCATTCATGTCGAGAAAACGGTTGCGACAGTCTTAAACTGTATGTCAGAAAAGGACCATCAAATATTCACTTTTCATTTTTATCAAATAAATTGTCAGGAATGCAGTTTGATCCCTATTTGGTTGCCTTATCACGTGTCTGAAACCTGCAGAGTCATGCTTTTTACAAGAAATATATAACCGACCCAGTGATTAAAACTGCTGACATAACCATGTGATTTGATAACGGCTGTTTGCTTCGACAGGGATGATGGTGGGCGGTTATTTTTGGGGGTATCTGGCTGATCGCAGAGGAAGGCGGAGTGTTCTGGTCGTCTCACTGGCAGTGAATGGCACATTTGGGGCGGAGGCCAGTTTGGCTTAGAGTCTCTGGCTCTTTTTGCTCCTGTGGTTCTTCAGTGCAGTTAGGTAATGATATGCCAAAAGAGTTTTTACACACACAGAGACTTTCTGGAGGTTTAGATTTGAGTAGAATCACATGAATGCATCTGTGTCTCACTCTCAGGGTCGGCGGCTCCATTCCTGTCATCTTCTCTTGTTTTTCTGAGTTTCAGCCACGTTTGAGGAGGGAGGTTATGATCAGCGCTCTAGGATGACTGGAAATATTTTAACAGCAGGTAAAACGATCATCCTCTGAGCTGAGAGAGGAGTGTCTCTAAAATGCTGCCTAGAAGGTTGGACTAATAATTTGTTCCTGTTTTAATATTAAAACATGAGCAGTAAATAACACAATCAAAACATCTAGAGATTTACTCATGTTTAAACAAGAATTAAATGAAAGACAACAATACATAGCCAATAATGTACATGCAGTATGAATAAAAAATATAAAAGATATATAAATAAATAAAATAAAAATGCACAAGACAAAATTATATGTACAATTGCTAAAAATATAAACACTTCATAAAATAACTATTAAATAAAATATATGTGCTTAAGCAAAATTGTATTAATACATAAATATAATTAATACATTAAAAACAGAAAGATATAAAGATATAAAAATGTATAAAGTATATGCCACTATTTAAAAAAAGGCCCTAAATGATAAGCTAATAAATATGCAGTACTCATTCATTGTCATCTGCACAAAACATTCACACATAAATATGTTGTGTTTTGTTCATTTGTGGGTTGTTGGTGACTTCCAGAACATATTTGATTGCTCATTGGGTTGGTTGGATTTTCAGAGTTGGCGTCTTTTTGCACTTATTTCAGACTGTTGATGCCAGAGAGCCCCAACAGTTCCTCATCAGAGTTTCTCTTAACAGGGCAGCGGGTCTTATAGTAAGATCCAGAGATGATGGAGTAACAGGCTCTGGATCCCATGAAACAGCTGTTTGTTGGAGCGCTGGCTTCCAGAAGTGTGGTTCTGCTGATTCGATTTTTCTGCATTTCATTTGGGTACATAAATTATACAAATGGTAAAGGCAAAGTATTCTGCCAATTTAAGTTCTATTTTTTTCTTTTTCTTTTCTTAAGTCCACTAATAATGTTAGTTAAGGTTTTTACACCCATTTTTTGGCTACACTTTAATATGAAAATGAGCTCTGTTCTGATTGGCTAAATGCCACACAAGCTGTTTCTGCTGCTGTACCTTGAATTGTTAATGCCATTTAAAATGCTGCACATTATGAGTAAATGTGATTCTATGTTGTAATCCTGTGTGAGCAGGTTTTATGAGTTATGGTTGTGGTTTTCTAAGAGAGCTGAGGATGGAGGGTCTCGAGTCCAAAGCTCAGAAAATGAAAGCTGCTGTCCAGTCCAAACTGCAGATTAATGTTACAAAACCAGACCAAAAGAGACTAATCATTATTTTTCTAATAATCAGCAAAAGCAAAAAATGAAATAAAAAAGAAATATGTTAGTTATACCATTAGGAAGTGTATTTTAGTTTCAAGCAGTATTTAAAGTGTCTTTGTGTTGTTTGCTTGTGTTCATGTGTGTTTTCTAGTGTATATGGAGGGTTTCGTAACAGCGGCTTCAAACTTGCCGGGAAACATTTTCACAATCCTTCTCATGGACCGAATTGGCTGGAGAATCCTGCTTTGTTAGGAGTTTCTTTGCTTTATTACTACATTAAAATATTAAAAGCAACACATTAAAGAATATGTAATGATGATGTAAATGTTTTTTCTCTGTCGGGTAGCCGTCAGTTTGCTGATGTTCAACCTCAGTCTGTCATCTGCATGGTGAACTGGACGTGTTGGGAACTGAACTTTATTCCACACAACTATGGTAAACCCTTACACTCATTGGTAATCTTATATTGCTAATGATTTCACATCTAATTCTTGATCTTAATTCTTAATTCTTTTGCAGTTGTGTCTTTACTTCTCCACCTGTTTTTTTTTCTAACCTTTCTGACCTAGTGAGCATTTCGCTGTCCACTGGTCATGTCTTAACATTGCAATTTCTGTATTGCATTAGTTTTGAATATTACTCATGGGGATTTAATCATTTTGTAAAGTTTATTTTTGGCTCATTAACCTGTAAAAGTAAACCTGCTTAATAATTCTGCACATCTGAATATAAGGAGTTTTTTACTTCCAGGCTTTATAGATCAATTATATATCACTTATAAATTATTAAATAAAAAAATCTTAGTATCAGAATATTAATGTGCTGAAAAATTATGCATGCAGTGTTAATTACATTTTAAAATATATTCGCAGTTAATTTCAGCTGTAAGAACTTTTCACAGTTTTCTCATATTTTTGGTCAAATAAATGCAGAATTCTGAGGATTTAAAGAATGAATGTATTAACTGCAGTTTCTCTTCTGTAGCTCATCAGCTCGGGGGGTTTTTACTGGAGTGGGTCGTGTAGTGGCCATCATGGGAAATGTAGTGTTTGGGCAGCTGACTCTAACTGTGCTGTACCTGCGCTCCTGCTGCTCTACGACTGCCTCAAACTAAACAGACTGAACTCACTTGATACAAACACACACTCAGTTGACATCAGTAGTCTCTGTCAATCCTGGGATTTTGGGACCAAACACTAAACCAAAGAGCTTTGACACATTTTTTATGCTTTTTTAAAACTTATGCAGTTTTGCCCTAAATGTTGCACAAGTTCACTTCGAGAAGTCAGCCCACAGAGTCCGCACACTTCTTTACCATGTTTTCTGTTCTGACTTTGGGGTAAATATTTTGTGAAGTGGTTTTTAATATGGTAAAATACTGAGAATAATTCTTAATGATTGCTTAATTATTTTAAGTATTTGTATAATAGAAAGTCATAAACTATATAATATCTTGTTTTTAACAACAACAAAAAAATAAATGTTGGGCGGTATTTGATTTTATATTTGTTTATTTTATATAAGCCGTGTTACATTATATTATAATAGTTAACTTTACATTTGTCTTTCCATATTTCATGTTTTTTTTTTCTAACACTTTCATTATTGAGCCAAGAAACAAACAGAACAATGTTTCAGTGCTTCAACAACTTTATTTTGTCCAATCAGAACATTTGTAAATAACCATGGCAATCTTTGCAGAGCGATGAGGTAGAGACTTTGAAATTCTAAAAAGCGGCTGCAAAAGGCAACGAGGAAGAGATTATACTCTTTGGCACAGCTTCAGCGAGAAACCAGAGTGGCTAACTAAGGTTAGGAGGATTTAACACAAAATCCCAAACTCAACGCGAGGATTCCACCTCTATCTGCTCAAACAAACAATTTTAAAACCACTGGCAAACGTAGTGTGAAGTTAATATTAAAAAAGTGCTATGGATTGTTAAAAAACTATATACAGCACAGAGGTCAGAGAACCATCCGGAGTTGCTAACGTGTGTCCGATCTGATGGATGATTGACGGCGGGGTGGATGCTAAGCTGGAGCATTTCACAAGCCAAGATGCTCATCAACCATTTAATAGAGTGTTAAAAAGGTTAAATAAAAAGGCCTTCGAGGCTTGAGGCAGGCAAACTTAAAAAATCAGGTTCATATGCTATGACCTAAACCAGCCGTAGAAAAGCAGGTAAATCCACCTTCAAAATTAATGAAATGAATCAAAATAATGGTCTTTAGACACTGGTAACAAAAGAGAAGCTGAAGGCACCGACTGGTATTGGCCTGCATCAGAGGGTCAAACCTGGAGATAAAAACTAATAATCTGTGCATGCGAAATCTAAAACACAACTCCTTGGCGATGGCTGTCTGGTTAACTGTGCAAACATCAATGAACCCTTCAGAGTGCATAGAGCCTTAATGAACAAGAACGAGAGCGAGTGCAATACAACGCAGTGACTTCCTTCCTCAAAACAGTGAACTCTGCGCCGGCCGGCCGGTTTATTTGTGGTTCAGGCTCTTCTGGTTGCGCATGAGAGGCTGATGGCTGCTCAACACGTCCAGAGAGTGCCGCCAATGCCAGCATGACCGACAGTGGTATTTAAAACAGGCCTGAAGAGTTGAAAAATTAAAAAAAATGTAAATTATTGTTCACCATCACATTAATGATGCAAATGTACCATTTGATTAAAGGCAAAGAACACCATGTGAAGAGACATGAGAATCAAGCTGAAGCTAAGTGAACGGAGCTGTGACGCTTGATATGACGATGTGATTATACCTGAGCCCTGCAGAAGAACGGCCCGGGCTGACTGTTACATATTTGGCACATGGAGTCATCCAGATACGGGTCGATCTGGACCTGCAGAGGGAACATACAGAGAGAGAGGGAGATACACAGAGCTGATCATCCCGCAGCATGTGATATATCTGAGTTCTGCTCTTCTGTACCTTCTTGGTAAACTTGCAGGTTTTTATCTGCACAAACGCTGCGGTCACGGCTTTCAAGTAGCTCCTCTGACTTCTGAACGTCACTCTGCCAGAGCCTAGATGAACAGACACAATACATTCACTCTGTGGCAAAAATATAGATATAGACTATATATACACTGGCAAAAACAATTTAAGTATTAAATGAAGATTTTAAAATGATTTTGAATGCCTCTCCAGTCACATGATCCTTCAGAAATCATTCTAATATGCTCATTTTTAAGAATTTTTGTTAATGCTGAAAACGTTGTTTTTGCAGCTTAATATTTTTTTGGAAACAGTAATACATTTTTTCAGGTTTCTGAAATTAATAGATAAAAAGAACAGCATTCCTTTGAAATAATTTATCATGCATCCTTGCTGAATAAAAGTACAAATTAATTTTTTTATTGTGCCCCTTTTGTATATTGTTTCAAAGTTTCCATAAGAATATTGCAATATTAAACTGTTTTCAATTCTAATAATACTAAGAAATGTCTCTAGAGCACATGTGACACTGAAGACTGAAGTAATTATGCTCAAAATTCAGCTTTGCATCACAGGAATACATTAGATTTTGAAATATATTACAATAGAAGACAGGTACTTTAAACTGTAATAATATTTCACAATATTACTGCGTTTACTGTATTTTGTGATCAAATAAATGCAGTTTCGGTAAGCACGATAGACTACTCTTAACTTTATTATAATTCCAAATTATTCCAGTGATTCCAAACTTTTGGTTACCAGTATAAATTCTACAGCTATTTTTTCCAGTGTAGATGAGAGGAGAATGCACAGACCTATGGGATATTTGTGCTTGTCTGTGTCGATGCCTGCATACATGACCCCTCCGAAGAGCTCGTCCATGATGTGGGCCAGACCCTCTGCGTTTAACATCCCGTGCAGAGCGCCCACGAACACCGTCTTACTGCGGCAGAGGCGCTGGGAGGGACAGCGGATGAAATTGCTGTCTGAGATCACCCAGGGGATGACCTGTACCTGCAGTACAGCGAGTGACAGAGCGGGCTCAGAGGTCAGGGGTCAGGGGTCAGTAACAGCGTATGTTTAGGTGCATGTGATTCTCACTTCTTTGCTCTGGATTCGCCTGCTGGACAGTTTGTAGTAGAACTCGAGATAATCGTCAGACTGCAGACGGTGCTGAGTACAGGTCTGCAGGAGCGTCTTCACTGACTTCTCCCAGTCAAACAGCAGATACACATAACCTACACCAAAACATACTGGATATGAAAACAGTATTCTATATATATTTATATTAGTGCTGTCAAAGCATTAATCATGATTAATTGCATTCAAAATAAAATATTTTGTTTACAAAATATAAGTGTGTGTACTGTGTAAATGTGTATACTGTGTGTGTGTGTGTGTGTGTGTGTGTGTGTGTGTGTATATATATTTATACATATATATATAGCGTGTATATATATATATATATATATATATATATATATATATATATATGTTTTTTTTGTAATTTATTGATCACAATATAATTTGTTTTTATTCTCTCTGTATTTTTTTATTGTTGTAATTTTTATTGCATTACATTCACAATCTCTGAAGCATTTTCTATTAATTTAATATTTTTTTGTTCATAAAAAGGACTTTTCAGTTGTGGAAATCAAAACAAGTATAAGTGCCACAAAGTCAATGGTTAACCAGGTAAAATAAGATTATTATAAATATTAAATGTACATATATATCAATAATTGCATAAATCGATCAATTATAAAGCAGCCTGCATTTATAAAATATATGCATGTAAAATATTTGTTTAACTAAAATCGATATATCTTTGTAAAATCTAATTTTTATTTTTTTATACTTTAATTATTAAATGGTTTGAAGATTATTTTATTGTCACAATGAAAGGCATTTTAAGTAGGGTTATTGTAATCTAAAACGAATATTATTGAAGACGTTTTAAAGTAATTTGAATTTAAATAAACCAAAATTATATCAATAACCTTTGAAATTAAATTACTTACTGGAAATAAATAAAAAGAAAAACTCAATTAATACTACAGCTGAAATAAAAACGAAAAAAAAAAAAAAAAAAACAATAAAAAAATATATTCAAAATATTAATAAAAAACTATACTAGTATATAAAGAATAACAAAATAACATTGATTTAAAGGTGCTACAGTAGATATTCACTGAAATATCAGTAACAATATAAATTGAATAACAATTGAAATATCAATAACAATATAAAAGTTATTATTGCTGTATTTGATTAAACTCAGCAAAGATTTCCCATCAGAAAGGTATGTGACAGATGCTGAGAATCTGGAAAAGATTTTAATAGAACAAGTCTTCTAATAGAAAGTCTTCTATTTCCTGAAAAGCATGAATAATCCACCAGGGGGCAAAATACATGTCACACAAAAAAAGAACAAAAAAGTTAGTTCTTAGATGCTTCAGATTTGATAAATATAGCTTTATCTGGTTAAACATCAAATATGTTTCCACGTTTGTAATTTTTGCCGTGACTCAGTATGAGATGCTGCTGGATTGTAGATGATATATATGCTGCTATAAAATGAATTACCTTGCGGAGGACAGCGTGGATGTTTACCATCTTTCCCAGGCCACTCGACTTTCAATGGACCAAAAACACTGAATGTGTTCAAAAGACTCGCTAGACAGAGAGAGAAAGGTTATTTACAACCTATTTGTGTTCAGAAACATAATACAGAATAACAATGGACCCTTTTCACAAGACTGTGATGATGCTCTTTTTTTTTACTTGTTTACATTTTTAACACTACATTTTGTATTACATCACCTTTGCATCAAATGACACAAAAAAAAAGCTAGTTAATGCGTCTATGGGCGGGACAGTGAATTTGACATCGTTCTCTCTTCTGACTGCTGTTATCAGTCTCTCTCAACTTTTTTATTTTGATTGAACATTGTACTATTTGAGCAAATGAGAATGCAAAAAATATGTGCGGTACTCTCCCATTCACTGCCCTCGAAGTATACCCAACTACGATGACTTCCGCTGCTGAGAAACCCCAGAAATGTGTCTATTTCCATCTCAAGCGAGTGTCAGTCATCTCACCCTCTGTGATGTCCCATGGCACTCCTCCCAGAAACACTTTACAGGAGTAAACAGGGTTTTTGTAGTGACGTGGAGGAAGAAGTCCCTCCCAGGTGTAAGTGGCTTCATTTACGGCTGGGAGAAACAGTCAGTCATAAAATCACAGGATTATTAATAAAAGCTAAAGACAGTGAGCAGCGCAATTAAATGCAAGGTTTTTAATATGTGTTCTTTTAAATATTTAATCATTTTTAAAGCTTGACATATGAAATAACAGTCAGAAATCTACACAGATCTATCTATCTATCTATATTTAGAAATTGAATAGTTTAATGAACATTTAGACAAAATGTAAAAAGAACGTGTAAAAATAAATGAGTAAAAAATGCTGTTGTTTAAGTGCAAGTGCTCATCTTGAAATATTACTAACAATATAAAAGTTATTCTTATGTTTACTACATAAAAATGAGTAGATTTCACATCAAGAAGCCAGATGAACCACATCATAATAATATAATTCATTTTCAGAGGCAGCAGGTGTCTTTACTTTATCAGTGTTTTTCTTTAGAAACCTTTACTTCACCACACTCCAAATCATAATAATGTACTTTTTACTGCACTACGTTTCATATCAAACATAATTTAATACTTAATTACATTATAAATCTAGTACGTTTTAACTTTTACTCAAGTAAATGTAATTCAAAGATTTATGTGAGTTCAAGAAAGTACTACTTTTTTAATGTTCTTAACTATTAAAGATAAAAAATAAACTGTTATAGTGCAGTAAAAAGTTTGACTTTTGAAATGTAATACGTCTAATGATGTACAGATACTTTTTTAATTTACTCGAGTAAAGTAAAAATACTTTACTACTGTCCACCTCTGTATTTTTAGCTAATACTAAAAGGCCTTGTTACTTGATAAAAGGTATAAAATATCAAGCAAAGTTTTGATCATGATGATAATTGATAATTTTGATTAATCAATATGATAAATAGACTTTACAGAATTAATTTGACATTGCTTATTATAAATCTGACAGTCACAATGTGAAATGCTGAAAACAAGCAACTAGCCATCTGCATTCACACATTTTTACCACTTCATGTCAAGTTATAAAATAGTTTAACTTCCACAAGCGCATCGCAAAACACCCGCTTTCAGTTTCTCTTGTGCATGTGACATTTATAGTGAATCGAAGGGTAATTGTACTTCCGAATCTATTTAGCAGGTTGGCTAATGTCTCTGTACCTGCAGCTTGTTTATGTAGTTTTGCCTCTCTCTCGATGCAGAACGTGGGTTTGTTCAAGCCCAAAGCGTCCCAGCCGGGCCAGACGGGACCTGTGGACCAGCACCCGACCTCTGACCCCTCGGCCCGAGCACTGGGTGCGCTTGTAAAGGTGTTGAGGCGATTCTGCTCTACACGAGCATCTGTGTCTAGGTTGACACCCTCCGCCTGCAGTCTGGGCAGCAACAGGGGCAACGGAGGAGAGACTCTGAGAGAGACCTAACAGAGACAGAACTTGTTACTCCTGTAACACTGTCAGAATCACTGCACTTCCACGATGGGTTCTGTATGAGAGCGCAGTGTTGTTGTGGCTCACCAGGTGGTCAGATCCTGACGAGATCACACTGTTCTCTGAGTTGACGGGACTGCTGGATCCTGAGTGCAGCAGAGAGTGAGGCTCCAGCGCCGCCATCAGGCTGGAGAAGCGCTCCAGTGGATCTCCAGACGCAGACTCGTGGGCCCGGAAAGAGTGCTGCTGACCCGAATCAGCGCCTTCTGAAGCACCCAGGAGATCCAACGCTGCAGGAGAGAATCAGTGGGATTTGCTTTTTACTGACAGAGCAACTTTTACAGTTTTTGTCATTTGAAAATTATATCCTTTAAATTAAATTTCCTAAATGGTGTTTCAAAATATAACATGCATACGTTCATCAAGGAATCCTGAAAATAAATGTAGTTTCCATAACAATATGAGGCAGCACAACTGTTTTGAACATTGCTAATTATCAGAAATGTTTCTTGAGCAGTAAACCAGCATATTAGATTGATATCTGAAGGATCACGTGACACTGAAGACTGGAGTAAAGATGCTGAAAATTCTGCTTTGCATCACAGGAATAAATTACTTTTTAAAATATATTAAAATAGAAAACAATTATTTTAAATTTTCACAATATTACTGTTTTTACTGTATTTCTGTTCAAATAAATGTAGCCTTGATGAGCAGAAGAAACTTCTGTCAATAATATATATTTTTTAAAATCCTACCGAGCCAAAATACAAAAATATTTATAAAATATAAACATCAAATATGTATTACCTACTTTTTACAAACTGGCCAACATCTGGCTCAACCAGTGATGTGAGTTTGGTGGCATGTTAATGATTTGTGTATATCTGTCTGAAAATAACACTTTGTCTCTAATCCTGTAAAAAGACTGAATGAATGAGAGATGTGCTGGATGAGACAGCAGAAACCAGCTCAGTCTGTGTGTGTGTGTGTGTGTGTGTGTGTGTCTATTACTGGATTTGGGTCAGAACAAACCCTAGGCACATCATGGCTTTCATTTAAAACACGGATGTACACACGCATTTATGCTTGTAATTTGAGATGGTGAAGCTAAAAGGGAAAGTCGAAATGAAATGCAAGCCAACGCTGATGAATCCAGCATTATGACCCACTGTGAATGGTGTGAAAATGATTAGTCATGAATGAGAAATCAAGATACGAGACATCACTACAGTTCAGACCTTCCAGAACAATCCATCAACATTGTTCTTGAAGGTCTGAACAAAAACAAAAACATTTTCATATCCTGTATGTATATGATATAGGTATACGTTTTTAAACATAAAATATCTAATTCATAAAAGCAAGAACAATTATTAATTTATATGTACTTTACTGTAAATGTACACATATATTATAGAAAAAAATATAACATGTAACTATATTTCACTATATATATATATATATATATATATATATATATATATATATATATATATAGTATAAAAATATTCAGGTAATATACATATTCTATAAAATAACATTTTTTTTACTATATTTTAATATATATATTCTATATTTAAGTAAAAAGATCTCTACATATTTTTAATTATCATATATTTAAATAAAGTATTTAAATGAATACAGAAATCATACATTCAATTAACGATGCACTTAACAGTAAATATAGATATCATATAAAAAAAAATAAAAGTATGTATTTTACGTTTATATATATAAATATGTATAATGTATATATAATGTATATATAAAGTAACAATATTAATAATATTCAAGGCAGTCTCTGAAGTCAATTTCTTATTTAAATTCTTTAAAATTTTGCTACTCAAGTAAATGTATCTCATTTAAAGGGATATCAATATATTATTATCTTATTTGCATTACAAAATATTGTATTTTTATATTAAATATTACAATTACTTATTTTATTTATATATTTATGTATATTCCTACATAATCAAGACTAAAGCACTGAGAAGCTGTCTGAAACTAGCTTGAACAGAAAGATAGGAGTGGCTAGTCAACATTTAAGCACAGGTTCACTCACCGGGCGTTTGGGAGCAGGGTTGGGTCGGCCGCTGGGACTCGGGGCGGCTCCAGGGCTGCTGCTTCCAGTAGGGGAAGCTCAGAGACAGCAGGCCCAGACTGAGCTCATCAACACTGGGCACGGCAGCCAGAGGATCCTGCTGCTCTGGAGCCAACAGCATGCTGCTAACCAGCGGAGAGCAGGCAGTGCCCGAACCATCTATGAGAGCGAGAGAAAAGAGAGAGAGAGAGAGTTACAGAGGTACAAAAACACACATCCGAACCTGGTTCCCATACCGACCTGCCGTGGGTCCAGTGTAGTTCATCATACTGCTGTGTGTTCATCACTGACCTGTTAAACATGTGACCGGCCTGCTCAAATCTCACACACTGCTGCTAGTGCTAAAGCCATGCTCACTTCATCACACACTCGCTCGGTCTGCCAGAGCAGCCTCACCACCTCCCGTCCCTGTGTGTGTGTGTGTGTGTGTGTGTGAATCACGTGTACTGTCTGTCTCTCTGGCCCGTCTCCCGTTCATGGCCTGACTCAGCAGAGAGACAGACGGAAGTGGGCAGGGCTCCACTGATCACTGTGATTCAGCTCATTTGATTTCACACACACTCGGCTCTCTCTGTTGATCCCAGGCTGTACCAGACGCACCCTAGTGTCCGAATAAAGGGGCGTTCATACTAACAGCGACGTGATGGGGGTGTGTCCAAAAGTACCCTTTTTATATTAAGGGGGTCATATGATGTGATTAAAATTTTTATTTTCTCTTTGGAGCGTTACAAGCTCTTGGTGCATAAAGAAACTCTGTAAAGCTGCAAAGACCTAAAGTCTCAAATCCAAAGAGATATTCTTTATAAAATTAAGTCAACCACACTCCCCTAAAACCCCTCTTTCTTACACACCCCCACATGTCTACGTCACGATGTGGGAAGATTTGCATAAAGCCGCCCAAATGTTCACGCAAAGAAAGAAGTTTGTAAAGGGGTATGTTAAAGGGTGTAACATTTCCGTCACAGGCTTGAAGCATTCGGCCAATCACAACACACTAGACAGTTGCCCAATGAGAGCACACCTCTCTTTTAAGACCTATGAGCTTTGTAAAAATCGACGCATTTCAGAAAGGCGGGACACAGAGGAGAAACAATAATGTACATTATGTGGAAAATAATGTGTTTTTTTTAACCTTAAACCGCATTAACCCATTGCATTACACCAAATACACAAAATAATGTTTTTAGATGAGAAAAAGTAACGCAGAAGCAATGAGATGCATTACTTTTCATAAAGAGTAACTTATTGACTCAACGAATTGTTTTTTTAGGGAAAAACGCAATATTGTAATGCACTACTTTCAAAAGTAACTTTCGCCAACACTGGCACCACAATAGCTGTGTCCAAAAGTATGAAACACGGTGAAACATGATGTCCAGATTTATGCATTGTCAAATGTGCCGTGTTTGGTCATTGGCGCTCAGTTTTGAAGCCGGTTTTATTTCAAACTAATCACCTAACATACTTTGTGACAAAAAATCCAGCTATTATTGTGGTAAAAATGAATAAATTAAACTGTAAAAAAAAAAATTAAAAGCTGTAAGTAATATTGAAAATACTGTTTCAGTCTTTCTAATTCAAAAAGTTGTGTTACTTGCTGTTTCTTTGTAATAATTTGTGAAATTTACTAGCCCACATATAAAAATCCAGTAAAATCTTTGAATATAGTAAAACTTTACCTGACAAATATATTCCACATACAGTATTAAAAAATGATATTCTCCAAGGAAAGGTAATGTGTACGGTGCCCCACACATGACTGATTATTTTAAATAAACAGCGGAAGAGGAAAGTATCAAACTATCAGTGTTGCAGAGTAAGTTATTCCTAATATACAGTAACAACACTTTATAATAAAGTTACATTTGTTATCATTCGTTAACTACATTAGTTGTCATGAACCAACAATAAAAAACCTTGAAAGCATTTATTAATCTTAAATGAATCTAAGTTAATGTTAATTTGAACATTTCCTAATTATTCAATATTATTTAATGGACCTGAGCTAACATGAACAAACAACGAACAGTTATATTTTTATTAAATATCAACTAACAAAGATTAATACAGTGTAACACGTTTTGCTCATTGTAAATTTATGTTGACCTTATGGAATAACAGGCAGTGATTAATTGTTCACAATAAGACCAGAAACATGGCACCTCTCACCTGTGACGTGTTTCCAAATGTTTAGCGGATTGGCTCCTGTGAACAGCCCAAAGGGCCTGTGAGCTCCAGGATCTCCATATGCAGCATTGCAGTCTGTTTTCTCTCTCTGTTAAAAGAAACATATGGTACATGCACAAATAGGTGCCAGAATGTTCATATTAGCTGGACATTTCCTTTAAGGCGGCTTGCAACTAGTAAACCGAAGAGCAACATTACTTGTACTTGACTTTTTGAGAAGGCCTAGCTTGCTAGGACGTCTGGCTCTACCTCAATATTACAAATAAACAAGTTTAAGACAACCTACCAAACAATGAAACTCCACTTAACGTTAAGGGAACATTATGGTGTCTTAAAACCTAGTGAGCTCCATATTTAGACAGCAATAGTACTTCTTTTCTTTCTTTTTTATGCCTTAGTGCTCTTTATCTTGTTTATTCTTAAGTAAATTGGATTTTTATGGTTTGTCTCAATTTTTGTTGGTCTACATTGTGTTTGCATTATGTTCATCACACACAGCTAAGCTGCGAATGTTTGGTGCTGATGTAGAATTCGCGCCATTAAAAAACTGAAACTGAAAGTGTGTAAAACCCCCTTTTACCGTCTCTTACCCTGTAGAAATCCATTAGAGCTGCTCAAAAAGACAAAAAAAGACGCTACCTTTGACTTTATAAGACAGTTCAGGACGCTGAACTCAAAACGAGTGTAAGGCTGCTGCTCAACCACACGTTAGGGTTCAAACCAGAGCACGTTTCAGTCATTCTCGGATTAAACAGGTGCATGACTCCAGCACGAGCAAATCACGCGCACTGATCAAATAGGATACAGTCAGTGGATTGCGGAGCTAGTTGTCACACAAACATAAGAAAAAAAAACTAACGAAATAAACATTAATTACAATAATTGTCTGTAGATAATTTTATGTAACATTCATGATCAGATATGTTTAAATAATTATACTAAAAATAGTTTTATCATTTAAATTGATAACAAGTTTGTTGTGACCGCTATTGGGGCATGTTGTCACAACCGTTTGTTCAGTGAACTGTATTCTTTGTCAAACGTTCAGTTAGGCCTACTTTCTGTAGACATTAAGTTATTATGCAACTATTTATAAATAAACCAATAAAGAGTGACAACTTAACCTGGTCAAATATAATAAATAAATAAATAAATACAAAGTTGAATAAAAAATAGAAGCCATCTTAATTTGAGTGTGCGTTCTCTTTTATTGACATCTAAAACTCTTTATAATAAATAGAGATATAATATTCAAACAACAAATGATTTCCCACAGTCACACAGAGATGAGTCAGTAAAGCTGGATTTCCGGGAAAGGAAGATCCGGTTTATGCCATCAAGCACATCATCATAACTATAAAAGGTCTAAAACTAACTACTAACAGTGTCTTCACCAGGATAAACGGCTCCAGACTGCATTAAAATACCTAAAATAACCGGATTGTGAGATACTGTATTCTTCCGAGAGCTTCAAGAGAACAAAAAGCTGATGGATGTTGAGTGATATACCAGTCTATAGTCCTAAATTCAGCAGTTACACATTCGCAAATACAGATAAGACATACATTATAGTGGAAAGAGATGTTGAAGACCGATGAATTCATACTGATGTGTTTCTGAGCTTTTGATTTAGCTAAAACCAACATGAAACCAAAATGCACATGTTTTAGAGAGCTGAACAAAGTTCATGTTTTCAAAACCAGTTTTGAAGTGGTTTCTGGAAAAAAATCTGCTGTTGTCGTTTGGGATGCGGTCTGGCATCAGATGTAAGACATTACATTCAGGAAATGTGAAAGATAAACACTAAAAATAAACCACGCAGGGTTTCTACTGATGAATCACTCAGATGATTATTAAACTTGTTTCACTGAGCAGATGGATACAAGCTGGTATCCAAAAACTTTCATCCATGTACTGTTCATCCTACAGAGCTTCTAAATTGAAATTGACATAGGTTTGTGCATTAATTGGGGAGAATTTATGGTGTCTTTACTAACTGTCTTTGATGTCATGCAACATTCAACAGAGGAAAATAAAAGGAACATCCTGATTAGGGGCTGTGTATGTTACTGTTGCTGTTCTAATGTCAGTTCAAAGTATTTTTTTGTTGCTACAAGCCAGTCCACATTGGGAAAATATCTACACAGAGATGCGACTCAATGCGGTAAGCAGCAGTAGGAGGGTGTTGACTGTAGGGGGCGCTATCACTGCGACAGGGCCTGCATGATATCTTTAACCAGCATTGTGCCGATCAACATCTTCTCGCAGTTCACCGTCAGCTGAGCTCTGCCGCCTTCCTTCGTAGAGACGGTGACCAGCACGAGACAACCGCTGCTCACTGTTTTACCTGCGAATCTGTAAACAGGAGCAGGAGGAGGAGGAGGAGTACTGAGATTATAAAAGATTACAGGCCAGAAAAAAAGACAGCAAAGCGAAGAAAGATTTCAAGAGTTAAACATTCTCAAATAATGGACCCTTTACATTGCTTAAAAGGATAGTTACCCAAAAATTAAAATTCTCAACCTCATGTCGGTTCAAACCCATAAGACCATTGTTCATATTCAGAACACAGATTAAGATATTTTTGATGAAATCCGAGAGCTTTCTGACCCTCCATAGAGAGCAATGGAACTACTGTCCCACAGACGAAGCCCAGAATGGTAATAAGGACGTTGATAAAATAGGCCATGTGACATAGAAGAGAAGAAACTCTTGAACAAAGTCCTCATTTTTTTTCTTTGTGCACAAAAAATATTCGCAAAGCTTCTTGAACAACTCGTAGCACATGGACTATTTTAACAAAGTCCTTACAACCTTTTGGGGTTTGAATGTGGTACTTGTGTTACTGTCTATGCAGGGTCAGAAAGCTCTCGGAATTCATCAAAAATATCTTCATTTGTGTTCCAAATAGGATTTGGAACGACATGAGGGAGGTCCCTTTTAGGTCTGATTTTTAAAACTCAAAGGCCCCATCCCAAATAGGACAGTTAGTATGTACTTTGTCTACAAGACCAATGGGCGTCCCATTTTTTGGTTCAAAAGTGTGCTCACTAGCGCCCCCAGCTGTTTACCACATAACAGTCTATGCAAGATTTTGTGGACTCCAAAGGTTTTCATTTGGGACAGGGCCACTGTCTTCATGTGTGTGTGTGTGTTACCTGCACTCTTTATCTGAACCGCATGGTACTCTGCTCAAGTTGGCGGTGGCTGTGACTCTCTCAACGATGACATGTTCGTTCACGCATTTCTCTCCCAGTGTCAACTTCTCTGAGATTTCATTCATTCCCATCAGTTTACCTGTGAAAAGAGACAGAAAGCATATCTTCAGACCAGTGCTCCATCAAACTGTCCTATGACGTGTTGCTACAGACTAGCTGAAAGCTACTGAAAATTTTGAATTAACTTTCATTTTTGATTTTTAATTTTACAAATTTTGTTAGTCATTTTTATGAGCTTTTTCTTTTTAATATTTCTGTTTAGCTTTAAATTTCAGTCTTAGTTTTAGTAATTTTAGTACTTAGTATTTTAGTTAGGTGGCAAGGCAACATTTCTTATTTTTGTTGTTTCCAATGTAAAAAAATTTCCATCTAATATTTATATTAAAACATTTTTTATTAGTTTTAGCTAAAAGTAGAAACAATGCCCAGAATGCATAGCAACAAACAAACATTTTTAAATGGTCAACCAAGATTATGAACAGTGTAAGAAAAAAAAATTGAAATATATTATGTGCTGAAAAGCATAAATTGAAAATAATTAAAGGTACTTAAATTTATTGCATTCTTAGCTTTGCCACATGATAATGTCAGAGTATTGGACTCAACAGTGAACGTCTGTCTGGTCTCTTGTGCATTAACAGAGCTGCAGCCCACTAAAAATGTTTCAGTTCAGTCACTTAAAAGCTCAAAATGTATTAATAACGCTACCTCGGAAGGTAGCTGTCTATGTAGACATTACACAACAGGTTTTGTGAGCTGTGCTGAGTGTGCTGGCCTCACAAGTGTCGTGATGGTTCAGGGTCATTCGGACAGGTTCAGTGTTTCTAAGGCACATTCCTGGCATAATGTTACCTTGACATATCGTGAGGAAAAGCATAGTCATGATAACAGTCGCCAAGGCTGGAGACTGCGGTAAGAGGGAGGAGCAGCTGGAAGCAAAAGCATTTCTAGAATAACAGGAAGGGGTGTGCGGCTAACAAAAATATGATCCAAGAACATTTGGCTAACATTCCCATTAACTTATGAAAACGTCTCAATGTTCCAAAAAATTTCAGTGTTGTCTGAATTTCCAAAACGTTACGTTTTTCAAGTGTTTTGAAATGGATTTTTATTCTTTGTTATGCGAACGTTCCATTTTAGCATTATGGGAACATTACTTTTTAATTTTCTCTGAACGTTCTCAAACAGGTGTTAACAGATGTAAAAAATGTAAGACTAATGTTTCACAAAAAATTAATTCTATGAACAATGTATAAATAACGTCATTGTGCTACCTTTCTGAGAACATTATTAAAGATAACTTTTTACAATTGTTCTATTAACATTTTATTAACATTAACATTTTATTAACATTAACATTTTATTAACATTCTATTAACATTTAACATTTTTCATAACTTTGTCAGAATATTAGCCAACGTTCTCGGTTGTGTGTGTCTGTGCAAACAAATCAGGAACGATAGGGGAAGAGGAGGAGCTATGCTAATTAGCTACATCAGATAAACTTACCATTCAAAAGATTCTCTAACAAACAGCGGCAAAATGAGCCCACGGAAGAGGAAAACATGAATTTAAAACAAACACACTAAAATGCTAAACTGACAAACGTTTATGCTGAGCTGTTAGCAGCATGCTAACTTCAGGTTATAATTGTTCTAGATTTAGATTAGCCTCCTGTATTATGATAACAATTGTACTAATATGGTATTAATTCCACATCCAAAGGATTTTCTTTACTGTACCTGCTTTTGAAGCTAATAGTACACAACACTTTGCGCTGTGGTAAATAATGAATTGTATGAGAGCAATGATTTAATGAGTTTAGCAAGAAGCTCATGCTTGCATGCAAATTATGAGAAAGGGGTCTTAGGTACCAAAAGCCCAAATTCTGGTCACGCAAATATGTAGTATTATAATGCACAATGGAAGAATTCAGATTAGGAAAAGCCATGGAACATGAAATTTATATTTCATGAATAATAAAAGAGAGACATAATTTCTCTCTCTGTCATATGATCTGTTGAAAATGAATTTCAGAGAGACACTGCTAACACAGGAAGAAAGAAATGACAGCGTTTCGAGGAAATCTATAGAGCAACTGGGGCTGCTAAAACAAGGATGGGCTGACATTCTCTTACCTTGCTCCTTCTTGAAGTCGTTTTCTGTCAGAAATACTGGTGTCATTAGCTCCCCGACAGGCGGCTGGATGGAAGCGAAGAATTTGCGGGTGTGAGTACTGAAAAAAGTAAACAAAGATGCTTGGAATTGGAGTCAAGAAACTGTTATATGATTTATATGAATGGAGGTGATTTACATAAACAAATATGCAGCCCGTTTAATTGTAAGGGCGAAGAATTGCCATGAAAAGCTAAATTACGACCATAAATGGACCATTCTATTTTTATTTAATGTCAAGGTGACTTACTAGCTAACAAAAATATGTTCTAAGAATGTTCTGCTACTGCTAACCATTACATTATGGAACTATTACTGGTAGTTACTTTAGAATTTTCTGTGAAAGTTCTGTCCACTGAAAACAGCAAAGGACCTAAGACAGATCCTTGTGGCACTCCATATTTTACTGGTGTTAACGGAGATGGGATATAAGTGGACATCAGGAAAATTAAAGTTTATAATTTAGCTCTTCTTAAACACTCACCACAGCTGAAAGTTTGCTGCTTGTGTAGAATCACAGAAATCTATGCCCATCACTACAGTAACCGATTCACCTGCTGATAACACGTCTGAAAGAACGCATACAAACAGAACAAAAATAAACCTAAAGTAGTTAAAAGCTTGTTTAGAAAATCTCATAAAGTGCAGGGTTGCTGACCTATCTCAGCGAACTCACGGATCCTCATCCCACACTGCAGCCTGGGCTCCTCGATATGCAGGTTTTTGGTCTCAGAGTTGGTGTTGTTGGTAAACTGGATCTGGACGGCCACCATGTTAGGGTCTGGACTGAAGGGCTGCCGGCTGAAGCAATACTCAACCGCAAGACCCTCACCTGTTATACGATGTAGGAGCTCATACATCTTTATCGAACCAGAAGGAGTGATTGTCTGTGAGAAAACAGAAGAGAGTTTTACATATATCGAATCAATTATACTATACAGTGCCGTTTGGGGCCAGAATTATTTTTTTTTCTTGAAAAGAAATAAAAACTTTTATTCAGCAAAGTAATGAATTCAATTGATCAAAAGTGACAGTAAAAACATTTATAATGTTACAAAAGATTTATATTTAAAGTAACTGCTGTTGTTTAACTTTATATTCAAAATGTAAAATATAAAATGAAAAAGGTCTTAAATACAATATTTAAAAACAAAAATGTTAAATTTTCTTTTTTGTATTCTGAAAAAAATAAAAAGAGATGCATAAAAACAATTATAAAAAAATTATAAGAGAGAAAATAACTTTTTCTGCAGACTCTTTCTGCAAAGTTATGACAATATTTCTGCTGTATTTATTGCACATTTACAATTGTACTTTGGCCCAAAACTCACTGTAGGTGCTAGAATAGTGTCAGTCAGTGACAAACCCTCCAGATCAGACACCAGACTACTGGACATGAAGTTAACCGGAGTCACTGGAGCCGATGCTGGAGCTGGTTCAACTGGGAGAGGGAAAGACCAATTGTGCTTTAACATTCAAGCATATGTCTTTGATCTTGAATGTGTGAGCGGTTTTACTCACAGTCATCCAGATCCAGCAAAGACATTTCCTGCGTCTCCTTCTTGCTCTCTTTTTTGGATTGTTTGGGAGGTTGTTTTGATACAGGCGTCTAAGGGAAATCAGAAAACATTTAACATGAACTCTTATCCATAAGATTAACATCAAAATAGCATAATAGTACTGTTAACTCACTGTCTGCATTGTTTAATCTCCTATGCAGCTCATGTGACAACAGTAGCATACTACTTTTAAGTTGAGTTTATTATTAAAAAAAAAAGCAGCACACAGTATGCTGTATATAATGCACAGTATTAACTATGTAGTAAGCTAGTATTCTATTTTAATCTAGCCCAACCTTCTTCTTCCTGATGTCAGTGTCGGACTCAGACTCCTCCTCTGACTCATCCTCCGACTCGTCCCCTGATTCGCTGCTTTCTGATTCGCTCTCTGATTCTGAGGCACTTTTCTGATTCTTCACAGCCTTCCTGCCTCGTTTTCTCTCCTCGGAGCCACTGCTCTGCTCGCTGTGGGAGTGAGGAGCAGAACATGAGACACTGGTGAAACACAAGTTATTGACATTGATTTGGTGTGATGTGTGGATGGCGCACCTCTCTGTGCTCTCCTCTACTGGTTTCTTGGCTTTGGTTTTGTCCAGATGCTTCTTTCTTTTCTTTTTCTTTTCCTCCTCCTCATCTTCCTCTTCCTCTTCAGACTCAGTCTCTTCTCCACTCTCTGAACCAGAGCCGCTTTCATCACTGGCGCTAGCACTTTCTGAACCGCTGCCTGAATCTGATTCTGTCAGGTGAGCGAGCAAAATCATATTAACTAGCACGAAATAAGATTAGCACTGTAATGAGCTTAATGTAAATTTTCATTCAAACTGGTGGTGAAAATACTTTAAAACTGAAATCATTTTTATTCACTAATAAAGGAATCTAATTAAAATGTAACATTGTGTTTATCAATGTTGAATCTCATGTAAATAACTTTTTTTTTCAATATTTGCATGATTTATGTATTTTTGTAATAAATACATAATAAAGACTTTTTGTTTAAAACGTTTTGTGTAAGACGTTTTTAGTTAAGATAATAACCAAGGCATGCTGTCTAATGTGATAGCTTCCTATATGGCTAATAACTAAATTTTCCCATTTACGAGATGTAGCGTTCACCACAGTTACCGCTATCTGCTGATTCGGTTGGACCAGATTCTCCGTCTGAGTCGGAGTAGAATGGTTTCTCTGCTTTCTTCTCCTTACGATCCTTCCGGCTTGTGCATTTGCTCCAGTCTGGAATCTGCAAAGGATCGCAAAACACCATCAAAACAAGCTCAAGTACATCCGGAGGGCCTAAACGGAGAAAGAGGATCATATAACGGCCATGAATGCCTCTTTAAAAGCAGCAAACATCTTTGTTTACACTCATAGGTCAATAAAATTACAGTTCTAGAGAGACGTGCCTCTCTTCGCTCAGCGTTTGAGGTTTACAGCAGGGAAGGTTGTGCATTCATGGCCACTTTTGTTCTTGTTGTGTACGCTTAAACATTTAATTAAAGAGATCACATCCTAAAAAAGACCCCAAAGACCACCAGCACTGATTTACCCAAGATTCATCTGACTTTAAGCTAGAATCAGCGTGGTGATTAGAAAGTAGATAAGTGATTAGCAACTAGCACCAGTGCTGTAGGCCATTTCTGGGGTGTTTTGGAGGATTCTGGTCTTTAATCATAGAGCAAGGGCTGAGGAACGGGAAAGGCTGATCTAGCACAGTACAGACGCTACGCTAGGCTGGTGGCAAAAGCTCTTTGGGTCTGACGCTAAGGGTGACTGACAGACTCACGCTGGTTAAAGTGGTGACTCTTTCGAGCAGCCTAATAACCTGGCAAACAGGAAAGAATAAAAAGAAACGCAATAATGATGCTGTGAGATGGCCAGAAGAAGAGGAAAGAAAAGAACAGAACAGAAAAGAAAGATTTAAAAAGTACACACAAGGATTCAGGTTGCACTTGTCAACAGATTAAAACGTATTTGGATGCGTTTTACGTCCATTTTTCGCTAACAGCTTCAGTCAAAGCAACTGAAAGTGTTGCGTTCATATCAAGAACGATAACTTTATATAGAGGATAAATCGTAACTATATGATTAGCTTGATCAGGTTTGTTTAATTAGGGTTCAATCTAAACTGTGCAGGAGTGTGGCCCTCCAGGAACTGAGTGTGACATCCCTGACATAAAAGAACATCAGAAAGAAAATCATTGAAAAAATTTTTCGAGCTGCTGAACAATAAAAATGTTAACATCCAATCAGGATGCATCCGACTTTAAAGCATGTAAGCATTTAAAGTGTCAGACAACAAAACTGCAGTGCATGCTTTTCATAAACCATTGGTGTGGTTGCTAATAGTTATCGTTATAGTTATCGTTCTTGGTGTGAACGAGCAAATAAGGGGGAATTCACTCAGAATGAATAGCATTATTTACATCGGCCAGTGATGTTCTAGCGTTCAATTTACTAAATTCGTTCAATTTAGCAGTCATTATTTTTCAATGCAAATTATGTAAATGGTAACAGCATAAACACACTCACAAATTGAATGCTGAAATCCATCTGCACAGCACAACTCATAAACATTTGGTTCATTATTAAGTGCTAAGCGATGACCCAGCTAACAGGGAACGTTCTCAGAACTTTGGCTAATGAACAAACCCTCTTCCAGTAACGTTAATAGAAAGTTAGTTTAAAATTATCTGGTCTTCATTTATGTTTTCAAAACATTAGCGCAAAATTTTTATTGTATTTATACATCATTAATGGAACCTTTTTTTTTTCTTACATTTTTCTGTTAGATGTTCGTCTAACGTTTTTCAAATTACGTTTTAAAATTGACTACATTTAACAGTTCATATAACCAAATGTTTTTTAAATATTTTTAAATAAGTGAATGTTTTGAATGTTCAGAGAACAACAGAAACAGCGTTTTCACAAGTAAATTATTAATAAAACATTCTTAGAACATACTTTTGTTAGCTGGGTATGAACGCGACAGGTTCTGCAACCGCAAACGGATAATTTGACATAGTTTACAGGGACAGAAAAATATTGCTATAGCTGTTATTCCAGTCAGTTATATTATTCTATTTCTTTGATTAAAATGCTCACAAACACTCTATTTCTGTTTACCACCAGCTGTCTTGGACATACCATTAGATACCGCGGCTAATTAAATTAGCATGTGCTTAGTTTGCATTGAAATATCATATGCAAAAGTGTCTGTTTAGTGAATTCACCCCTTAGTTTAGAACTTTCAGAAGGTCTCTAATCATGTACTCAATATGTCAATCACAAATCTGTATTAGGATGATGTTTTAATGCTTTGCTGAGCATTTGGTGTCACAGTAATGGAAGTGCAACATTAATATGAAGGTTTAGCCATGTGATGGTTTGCTTGGCAGAAAATGAGGTCAGTAGATTTCAGATTGAGACACAAAAACACACACTTTAGTGCAGGAAGGTCGAGCCAGGCGACCCGACTACACAGATAGAGGACAGAGAGAGAAGCCACTGCACTCTTGCGGGCACCTCTCTCCAGTCTCCCAAGAGACCCATTCGGCCCTCACTGGTGTCTATGACCTCCTCTTGCTGCATAATATGGTGGGTGGGAACATAAAGAGACAGACAGACTGTCAGAAAGGGGATGAAACTGATAACACACCCATCTACGACAAGAAATCTGCAGTGAAAGATGAGTGCTTTTTGAAATAACAAATACGATTATGCAGACAAAAACCTGAAGCTGGAATCAAGACCCTGACCGATCAGTGTGTTATACAGACCTCATGCATATGCAGATTCGATAATGGAATTTTAATAAGGGAGGCGTGGCATATGTTAATGTACGTGGGCGTGTCAGTCTAGTCAGTTCTAGAACTCTCAGTGATTTAAAAATAATTCTAGAACCACAAGTAAAGCATTCAGCTCTAGCATTCAGACAAGATTCTAGAATTTGTTTTTTATAATTTCCGTTTGAAGGAATGTTCGGTGTTCAAGTTAAACTCTTTAACGACAATTTTTGACATGCTGTTAATAGAGTGCAACAATACAGTTTTCTGCTGTGTTGGTTCTGGAGGAATTTTTTTCCATCATTTCTTCCCTAGATATTTTAAAAAAAGTCACACACATATAAATATATATACATATATAAACAAAATATATTTGACACATTTATAGCAATCTATGCATACTGTGCATACAAATATTCACTCTTCATTACTTGCAGTGTTTCATGAGAGTGTGGGTGCACAATACTTCTTTTGGTGCGATTTCCTTATTGTGACTCTCTGATTGGTGGAGGTTCTCTGCTGAATTATGGGATGTGTAGTTTTTCATCAGCATTCATCAGAATTTCAGTTAAACGTGATTATTTAAAGTTACTTCAACAAAAGCATATAACAGGGGTGTCAAACTCAATTCCTGGAGGGCCGGAGCCCTGCAGAGTTCAGATTCAACCCTAATTAAACACAGCTGATCCAACTAATCAAGTCCTTCAGGGTTTATTTGAAAAACTATGTGATATGCGTGTTGGAGCTGGGTTGGAACGAAGGGCTCCGGCCCTCCAGGAACTGAGTTTGACACCCCTGGTATACACCATTGATTGAAAACCTTGTAACTCACATTCTGCTATTAAGAAAATTTTTTACTTCTGGACCTGGACTATTGCACTCTATTACCAAGGGAAATAATTCTGACACATCAACCAATCGGGCTGCAGGATGAGTAGCTACCACCCCGCTGAAATGCAGACTGTGTGATTTATGCATTATGAGGGTGGAGTTATGCTAATGAGCGAGGAAAGTGAGGATATAAAAGTGATTGAGCGTGATTGTTTTGGTCAGCGCTTTGGGGCATTTCTTTGGGAGATCTTGCATGTTGGAGCTCCCTCTGGTGGTCTGTAGGAGAAGCACCCCTGCGCCCTCTGGCCCTGTCAGAACTGTTCGCCTTGCACACACAGAATCCTTCACCTCCACGTTGCGCACGGATGGGTCAGGCGCCGATTCGGGCCAGTCAGGCAGCTCCTGGTATCCGCCGGCTTTAGCGTTCAGCAGATGAGACAGTGACCCCAGCTGGAAGTGATCTCTGTCTGCAAAGAAATTAAAAAAAAAGAAAAATCACAAATGAGATCTATAATTGTCTCCTGCCCCTCAGATTTTTTCCTGAAGGTCCCAGTAATCTCAAGAGTAAAAATGTGTTCAGATATACATGCAAATCTGGATTTTTTGAGTTAACTAGAACTAAAACAAACTAAGATGAAAACCTTTACCTTTAAATGTAGACTCCAGGACAGGGGCAGGCTTGAGTGCAAGGAAAAGCTTCTTTGCGTATTTGCTAAGAGCACCGCTCTTATCAGTGGGCACAATGAGTTGGCGTATAAAGCGGGCACGATCTCTGATGTCATAGTTTTGATCATATTTCGCTAGGTTCAGTACATATTGTGTCAACAGTTTAGTCTGAAAGACAGAAAAGAAAATGAAAGAAACAAAGGAATTGAATTCTCAAGAGTTTCATGCCTGACAGGCAATGCACTTGTGTGCATCTAAATAATATGACATGCAGACAGAGATTGTCTCGCTTGATTAAACAATGATTCACGTTGGGTTTTCCCAGCTTTCATCCAGACTGATGCACTGTGTGTTTCAGTTTTCATTGTGTTTCATTCTACCCATTTATTTTCTTGCTTGCATTCATTTATGAGTCTCGTCATGTTGCATAATGCAAGGCATCTTGCGTACTGCTAATGTGCTTCCGATCATTTATCATAGTATGTTAAACACCAGTTAACAGTTATCTATAACTAAAACTATTCAAAAGATTTCCGTTAATTGAAATAAAGCTAAAATAAAACACTGCTTTTTTGTACAAATGGCCATAACCATGTTCTTCACCTCACCTGTTTTGAGTTAGTAAGGTACAGTTTGGCAGCCAGATTGATAATCTGCAGCTTGACAATATCTTCCTCGTTCGTGAAGGTCTTGGCCATGTTTCTCAGGACGTCGGGGGCGATTTTGGGGACATGTTCGCAGTATTCTCCGATCAGCCACAGGATGCTCGCTCGGGCCATGGGCACCTGATGCACACACACATAATCAGGACTACAGAGTCTGTCTGAAACATGAAAATAGGAAGTTCAGCTCACAACTCTACCTGGATGTTGTCAATGAGTTTGGCCATGTGTTTGATGATGTCGCTATGCTGTTCGGGCTGCATCTGCAGAAGCTTTTTGATCACCACCACTGATTCAGCCACAACCAACTCTGAAAACACACACAGACAATCAAACAAAGAAACACACACCGAATATTACTTAGCATTATCTGACAGATGTCTTTCGCCATTGCATTGCACCCTTCTGTTCTTTTACAGCATATGATGGGTCAATTTCAAGTGCATTTAAAGAAGATTTACAGGAACATTTGCATGTTACAAAGTCAGAGGCTCATATTTTCCTTCTTTTGCATGATAAGAACCCCATCTGACATCGGAGCATCTACTTTTGATGTCTGCCTGAGTGGTTCTCACTTTATGGATAATTAATGGCAGTGTGGGCATCTAAAATAGTTCTGTTGCATTTCCTTGCGCTCCATCTTGCAATCTTACCGTCTCTATTAGACAGCAGCTGTACGAGTCCATTCAGACAGGTGTCTCTGACCTCGCCGATGTTCGTAGCACAGCGACCAATGGCCTGAATGCTGGCCGCCACAAAATCCTTATCCATGCTCTTAATATACGTCTAGAACACAAATAGAGAAAATGTTTCACTATCCCCATTCAGATACACTGGAAAATAGTATAACAGAAGCAGAGAATTATACTGTTACTTATTGACAAAACAACACAGACATGAAGTTATTTTATTTAAAGGTTTAGGTTGTAATTTATTTGTATGTGTAATGCAAGTGTATTTTAGGTGTTATGATGACTTTTTTCTATTTTTATCCGCCTTTTAGTTTGCATTTCACTTAGAAAGTCGTGTGGTGTGACAAATAAATCAATCATTTTGAAAAGTAAATAGTTCATGCAGTCTCTAGAATCAATAATCTTTAAAACCGAAAGGGTAACTCCTACAAATGCATATTCGATGAGGTCAGGTGCAAAAATAACTGCGTCCATGCCTTTTGTAAAAATTTTAAATAAGTTGTTTTAAAGTTTTTTTTTTTTTTTTTTACTATTTTTGGTCAAACAAATCCAATCTTGGTAAGCATAAGATAATTTTTTTTTCTGAATTGTATATTACAATAAAAGACATTATATTATATTAAAGTTTATTCAATTCTATTTTATTCTATTCTTTTTGCTGGGTCCCCCTCTAACATTAGATGGAGCATCTCACTGGGTTTTCCCTTTAGTAAAATTAGAATTAAAATTCTATTCTAATTTTTTTTTCTGAATTGTATATTACAATAAAATACATTATATTATATTAAAGTTTATTCTATTCTATTTTATTCTATTCTATTTGCTGGGTCCCCCTCTAACATAAGATGGAGCATCTCACTGGGTTTTCCCTTTAGTAAAATTAGAATTAAAATTCTATTCTATTCTATTTGCTGGGTCCTCCTCAAAAATGAGAAGGAGCATTTCAAGGGGTTTTTCCTTTAATAGAATTAGAATTAAAATTCTATTTTATTTTATTTGCTGGGTCCACCTCAAAAATGACAAGGAACATCTCAAGGGGTTTTTCCTTTAATAGAATTCAAATTCTATTTTGTTCTATTCTATTCTATTCTATTCTATTCTATTCTATTCTATGAACACTGTAAGAACACCATATGTAAAATAATACCTGAAATTCTCTCAGGATGGTGGAGATGTTCGTCTCATTAGCCAAATTCGTCAAAACCTCCAGCTGTGTTAATAAGAGAAAATAAAATCATCAGTCCAACTTTAAAACACTCAAAACTGAATCGACATTCGTTGGTGAAAACATTTAATAACACGAATAGCATTTTTGTGCACCTTGAGGATTTTGATCTGCGTTGGGTCCGTAGAGCGAATGTAAAAACTCTTCAGATACGGCTCAAACATTCCCTAGAAGAGCAAAACACACGTATTAAAACACCAGAGCATTCATATAAACACAACAGACTTTTTTTTTAATACTGACTGAATTTTTCTGTCCTAGTATGCCTTTACAGAACGACTTTTAAAAATCAGAAATCTCTCAAGAACAAACCATTAAATGTATAAAAAGCAAAACCCCAAGAAAGTTTTCAGTTTAAATACTGAATCATAAAATATTAAAATGCACCGAACAATATGAAGCAAAACATCAAGCTCCAGCATTATGATCATGCGCTGTAACATGATCCTCGAAGATCAAACTGTTTAAACCTTGATCCTGTTTGTTGACCTTTCCAGTTACACTAAATGCATACAATGTGCCGAACACAATGTAAGCAGTATGTACATAATACATTATCATCATATTATGTAAATAAATGTTACAATTTCCCTTTGGTGACTCTGCGATCTGCAGCGTTTTTCAAGTGGAAGTCAAAGTGCTTTTACACTTTTATGTGAATCACTCACTCGTCTCTTGATGGACATCGTGGCCACGTTTTGAAGCACGACATACTGCACTTCACTACAGAGAAACAAAACACAGAACAACATCATGAAGATGTTTATCATTTAAAACCCTTAAAAGGTATTTGAGAGTGAAAGCAATATTTTCATAAAAAGGCTAAATGGAGAGATGCATGTGAATAATGGATGATGTTTATGGTCTGAGCCTCTCTCTATTTGCAGCTAATGCCAAATTCTGTGTGAGAATTGCAGTGTCATCATCCAGTGTTGCGCCTGTATTGACTTATGATGTCATCAGACAATGACATCATTAAACAGAGAGACTTCACACTGTGTCACACTTTCGGAGACGCTTGAAGGGAATCCTCAAGAAGCATGTATGTCTGTGAGTGTGCATGAGTGCGTTACAGTTTCATTAGTAAGTGGCTGATTACTCACCTGTGGCTGCGCATTAACCTGACCAAAGCCTTAGCGATGATGCCCACCTCTGCTTTAGGAGCCAAATGGAAGTACAGTTGAGCTACTGCCATCACCACCTACAAAGACGGAGAGAGAGAGAGGTTTATTATGAGATGCTGACAGCTAAATCAACTAATTCTTTTTAGAGGTTAAGTGTGAACAGGTCCCATTGTCATAATGCTGGCAAATCAGCTTCAGCACTCTGTCAACGTAAATACTGATGGTATGTGTGAATAAAATTAAAAACTAAACTAATAATTATAAAAACTGACACTAAACTAAAAAACATTGTAATAATGAAACAAATTAAAATAGAAATAGCAAAATGTATTCAAAAAAAGAACATTAAACTAAAATAAATAAATGAATAAACAAATAAAAACAAACATGCATTTAATAATAAGTATGACAATAATTATATATAAAAAAACACAACCAAAAAATGGGGGAAAAACTGACACTAAACTAAAATACATTAATAATTCCAAAACAAATTAAAATAAATAAAACCAGAATTTAATGATAACATACACTAACAGAATAACTTTAAGCAAATAAATAAAAAAGGCAGTAAACTAAAATTGCTAAATTTTCAAAAGTAAAATAAAAACAACCATACATTTATTAATAAAAACAACAACAATAATAAAAAAAAATAATTGGAAAAATCTCCAAAAAGAAAATGAAAACCTGAACGAAAAAAAAAAAAAAAAACATTCACATGACCCATGAAAACAAATCTATAACACTTACACATCTGGAATACAACTTTATCCAAAGCAATTCATTAAAATTACTTTTAAAATCTGAAGTTTATGTTTTTGATGCACATTCATTTTTTTATTCATTCACATTATGTACACAAGTTTATATTAATATAAAGAATAATCACTGTTTTAAACAGGGTTGGTCATCATTCAAATCAACTGATTTGACAATGCCTCTTGAATTCCAATTAAATTCTTGAATTTGAATTAAATTTAAATTCAGGAGGCAAACTAAATACAGAATTGTAATCGAAATTGAACAGAAAAAAGTCTTAGCAATACTTCAACTAATAATATAATAAATTAAGACATTATTAGTCCAAATTAAAGAGTGAACTAATGTCATTCCAAATGTCAATTCAATTCAAATTTAGTTAATTTAATGCTAATTAATTTGTAGTAAAGCAATAGCAGAATTGTGTGTGTGTGTGTGTCTCACAGCAGCGTTGCGGCTCTGTAGCAGGGGTTTGGTGTTCCTCAGTAGGAGTCTGTGATCGGGGTCCATCACGTACGGCTTCCTCTTCGCTAGAGGGGCCACCTCGTCTTTCTTATCTTCCTCTTCCTCATCATCAGAGGCATAGAAGGCCTTCTCGCTGTTCTCCTCCAGCAGAGATTCCTGCACATACACACACACACACACGTTAAGAGTGGAAATGTCCTCGTGGGCTACACACGCATGTGTGTGATACTCACGTTGATGTTGGGGTTGAGGAACTGCGTCCTGGCGTAGCGTGTGAGCATGTTGATGATGACCACCTGACCCCACTCCTCCACGTCAATCAACAGGTTACACAACTTACGGTAGTTCTTATGGATCAGATCGATGCGGTCCGGACACACTTCCTCAAACGCCATCACCACACTGCCTGCTACCAGCTACACACACACACACACATCAGGAATGCTGATCATATCTCTGGACTGACCTGAAATGATTCTGTCACTCACTGTGGTTTTATCAGCCAGCAGCTTCTCGATGACTTCAATCAACTGATCTTTCTGATCTGGATCCAGACTGGAAGAAGAGAGAGAGATGACCATCAGCCCACGCAACCTGTGCATTTGTTTTACTTTTATTCAATATTAAACTAGTCAAACTTAAAGCTAGAATGCAAAGAAAACTTACATGCATATAAAAACATAGAAATAAATGTAGACAATTTAACTTAATGATTGCTGTCAGGATGTAAAGAGACTTTTGACCAGCATAACAAAAAAAAACTTTTAACCAGCCTTTAAATTAAAAGCATGCTAATAAACTGCAGTATTATCTAAATGAACAATGAATTACTCCTAATGGCGCATCTGTGATCAGACCAGATACTTGCTTTACTGTACCTGTGTAGTTTGGGTATGGCATGAGCTGCGGTCTTGCGGACGTATGGAGACATGTCAGACGCCGCCTCTTTGATGGCTAACATCATGATGGGCACGATGATGGTCACTCTGATGCTGGACAGCACACGCAGGGCGCTCGCACGGATCAGCTGGTTGGGGTCCTGAATCAGGGGTTACAGTGATTCGTAGAGAATTATTTAAGAAACCAATGCTTCAATAATGTGACGTCACACAGCAGAATTAAAGGGTGTGAGAGGTATTTCCTTTATGTGAACACTAGAGGGCATTCTTCGTCCCATATGACACTATTGCACCATTTACTGAGCATTTAGCTGCATCACTATTAGCATATTCTCCATACTGGGTACTGTGTGCTGTGGGGTTAAATTTAAGAGTGCCTCTCCAGTCAACATGAATGGAATACCATTTCCAGATTCTAGAAATATGCATTTCATTTATGGTTCAGTGTTTCCCAAATCCTCTTGCAATGTGGAAGAGATTTGTGATGGTTCTCCATTGCCCTTTTGAGAACTAAATTATTAGAAAAACCACAGAAGCTTTGAATATATGCACCTAAAAGTAATCATGAATTTTAAAGCGAGGGAAAAAAGCTAATTGATATAATAATCCTACTACATATTTAAAAGTACAGTAGCACTTTGCATCACCACTAAAGTACAAAGTAATTTAAACATTTAAACTTATTTTTTTTTAAATTCTTATTTAGATTTTTAGAAGACGAAATAAAATGATAAATTTGAAAAATGTGTAACATTAAATATTTTTATTAAAATGTGTAACATTAATGTTTTATATCTATGCATATTATGAATATATGTATGTTTTTTTTAGAAATATATAAGATTATATTAAATAAAATTAATTGGTCATAAATAAAATCTAAAACTAAAATTGAAATAAAAATTTATCAAACCTAAATAGTGATATAAAAAATATAAAAAATAATAAAAAATTACAAAAGCACAAAGCAAACTTACTAAAAAAATAAAAATACAATTTAATTCAAATGATAAATAAATTTCATTAAATTACTCTGCAATATACACAATACATTATCTTTTACATATTATCTCTTTTTTTATTTTGCGTTCAACAAGCATAATTATAATATAAAGGTAATATTTTTTTATTTTTAAATATTTGTATAATATTTTATATTTATATAATATATACAAATATATTATATGGTATAAAATATAATTTTTCTATTATTTATAATTTTATTATATATATAATAATATATAATTTACTTTAACTAAATAAGCTGTAGTCTTACCACATACTCAAAAGTAAATACGAAGTATACGTTTAATACGAAGTATGCAAACAGGAGTACAGCCTTTTCTTAAGTTTTGGATGTTGTGAAAGAGATCAGAGAGGATAGAGAGATTTTGTCAGGATGAAGCAGCCGGTTTAGACCCTGAGTAATGTGTTTGTGTGTGTTTTAGGACCTTCAGTCCTCTCTGGAAGGTGGAAATGGACAACAGAGCGAGATCCTGCTGTTCTTCAGCGTAGCGGACGAGATACACATACACCAGCTTCTTCACCTGAGAGAGAAAACACACATCACTGTAAACTCACAGAGGGCTGAATAGAGCTCTGATCTGCTGTTTCATGCATTAGTGTGACTCAGCTCTTGAGCGTATGGTGACTCATGAGCAGAACCTCATTGCCGTTTCATATGAACATAAGATTAAGGTTTAATAACAGCCAGAAAAGCTGACATCCTGTAAGCTCTGAGCTGCTTCCTGTCTCCTGCTGCTCCTCGGCGTATCACTCACCTCGATGTTCTTACAGGCCACGTTCTTCACCACGGCAGGGAAGAGATCTGAGGCGTTCTTCCCCCGGGCGATCATCTGAGGGAAAACACACAGAAACAGGATAACATTTAGATACTAATGTACAGTATATGCTTTAATTGAAACTTAATATCACATAGTCTAACTTACGTAATATGCAACCATTTCATTGTTATCTAGCACTGATACAATAAGGATAGCATTACATTTAATTAAAAGAGAGCAGATTAAAAGTGTTTAATTATTGCAATAACATTACAACCACCAAAATAAATTTGTTGTACTATATTATCACTATTGCTTGCTACTATAAGAGAACATTTTTCTTATTACATGCACTGATGAATCATTCACAGGAAATTCCAAACAACTAATAGGGTGATTTTTGGCTGGGTCCTGAAGGAATCGTGTACCTGCTGCCGGTGCCACCTGTGCTCTGTGAATGGAAACAGTATCAGGTAGCTGTTTGTGGCTTCTGAGCTCCGAGGGATAAATATTTCAGTCCTGATCTGATCCTTTACAATACAGAGACACTAAAACCGCTCATGAATATTAAACGCATTACGCATATCTGTCCCATTTCCAAAGCGTTCGCTGCAATCGCTTGCTATAGAGTCAGACCTGATGCACCAGTTACAAACCGGTGAGAGCCAAGACTTCACAAAACACACAGTGACAGCGGCATTTACTGCCCTCAATTACAGCCTTCTGTGTTCTGTCTGTTTACATAATTACCGACATGAATCCAAATATCTCTTCCAGAAACGCTAGACAATCAGGTATCTGATTTAGATTTTCATGTACATACAGTATCTGGTTCTATTCATCAATACAGCTATAAAACTGAACCTGCCGGGACTTTATTACTAATGAACCATGAAAATTGAGCTCTAACTGCACAGCCAAGCTCTGTATCTGTGAGAAAACTGCACTGTTTTATAATTTATATTAAAATGTAATTTAATGCATATAGAATATACAAGTGAAATAGTATGCAATATATATACATTAACTTGGTATTTTGTCTTGTTTTCTAGCACAAATATCTAAATGTTCTTAAATCAGCATACATTAACCTTAAGAACTTCGTTCATCTTCGGAACACAAATGAAGATATTTTTTATTCATCCCGAGAGCTCTCTGACGGAGACGAATTGCTGTATAAAGTTGTTATTTTTGTTTTCACAAAAAGTATTTTCGTTGCTTCGTAAAATTATGTTTGAACCACTGATTATTTTAACGATCTCCTTTCTATGTTTCTGAGCCTTGACCGTGTTAGTACACTTGCTGTAAGAGAAGTAAGAGAGGAGAGCTCTCGGATTTCACCAAAAATATCTTAATTTGTGTTCTGAAGATGAACGAAGGTTTTACAGGTTTGGAACAACATTAAGATGAGAAATCAATGACAGAATTTTCATTTTTGTGTGAACTATCCCATTAAGATGCATGGACTTGATAATTCCTGTTTTCTAATGCTTAAAGCAAGAAAAAATATGCCAATGGATCATAAAATGTTCTGCTTTATTCAAAGGCATAACAAGTTTGTCTTCCCCACCTCACTGGCAGACATTTACTCGTTTTAAGCAAAAACTCGCTTGATTTTGGTTAATGTTTCATAAAAAAAGACTGTCATTATGCATCACAAATATATGCATGTTGATTTAAGACTGGAAAACAAGACAAACAAACTGAATGTGCGTGGTTTACTCACAGCTACGATGCGCTTCATGGCCTCCAGCTTCAAGGAGTCTTTATTACTGTCCAGCATCTCCTTCAGGTCATCGTGTCTGAAGATGTGAAACAAAAAAGACAGAATTTTTATCAACTGTTCTTGTTCTCTCTCCTTTAAATATCTCAGAAAGGTGTCCTTTATAACAATGACATATCATCCAGACTCATCTCAGTTCTTTAAGAGCCCTGCGGACGTTCACGAGTTCAGAAGAAACAACCAGATCTAATTAAATCAAGCCTTACTTCAAAGGATTCACACAAATTTGACAAACAGAGAATCAAAACACACAAACACACTCATAAATACCATCAACAGCATGATTTGGTTTCCACAAGAACCAGATACGAATCCAAGGGAAGCCACAAACCTTTTCTCTCTCATTTGGATGACAATTGTTTCTTCAAGAAATCAATGGCAGTAAATTGTTGTTCTGACATGCTTTTCCTGAGAAGAACTGGTTTTGTATCCCAGCATTGCTGTACAAATAGTTTTTATTGGCATTCTAGGTATATATATATGCTGTTTTGTTGTAACTTTCTTGCAGAAGTGTAATGCAATTAATGTAACTTCACTTAAAGTTATAATCAGTTTGGCATTTGCATCCTTAAAGCAGCTGAAAAAAAAAAGATTGCTTTAAAATCAAATTTTGTATTCATTTTATTTGCTATGTTATATGTTTATAATAATCTAAATAAATAAAAACCGTTTTAAATTTAATGATTAATTATAGATTAAATGTAAAAAATTGCTATGTTTGCCTACAACAGTTACTGTATTAAAAAAAGATTTTAGATTTATAAAGCTAAAAAAGAAATATTGTGAACATTTCAAAATAAAAGCTCCCCATATCTCAGTAGAGTATCATAGTACAGTGTCATAAAATTATCTCTATTTAGGTATAAAAAGTTAGTTTTTTTAGCTGTACAAGTAATATACAAAAATATATATATTTGCTTTAGTTTATAAGTACTGCCTGCAATAGGGTGACCACCCGTCCCGCGTAGCGCGTGCGCGCACAGCGTTTGAGCCCAATTCATGCCGTCCCACAAATTGAGACTGTGTCACGCGTAATCAATGCTTGCTCAAAAAATGTTGGTCGCTCATCTATATCTGGAGTCACCAACCCGTCGATCGCGGTCGACAAGTCGATCTTGGAAGCATTTTGAGTTGGGAGGTGCGAGCCTCCGTTGACTGCGCGCGCACCTCCCGAGACAGATGAGACATTTATACGATGCAACTGTTTTAGACTGAAAACCAGACCATACAACTGATTTAGACGCGGGCGCCGGTGTGATGAGATGTACTAATATCCGTCTGCTCGGGCATGATTGTTTTAGGCCTGTAATTGATTGATTATTGAGGTAATAGGGATGCCACGGTTCGCTAAAAAAAAACAAAAAACAGTTTCTGTTGATGCATTCGCATTCTGGCTTCCCAGACATTACAAAAACAGAGAAACAAAAAAACCTGGACAAATCATTCACTCTTGTTCAACGCGAATGCTGTATTTGAGCAGTAATTTATTCTTAAAGTGAATAAATTGTAATGAAAAATAAATAAAATTAAAAAGCTAAAGTAAATCGTAAGTGGAAGTGCATTTGTTGATTCTGTCATAAGCATACAGTACATCAGCAATTACACATGTTTAGGGGAATAGGACATTATTAATATACCATGTAAGGTGGTATGTGCTAGAAATGGGTAAACCACTATTAGTGAGTCTGCCCATGGGGTGGGGGCAGTGTCCCACATTGTCCCTCAGAAACATACCCCTTGTCCCCCCTTGAGCTTATTAGCAGGTGGTCACCCTAGCCTGCAAGCATTAGCAATTAGCAAATTCTGGTTTGATGACGTCTTTGGTTGTTTCAAAGCTAATAGCTTATTTTCCTTTCCCATCTATTGGTTGCAAAGAAAGTGTCTTTTTATCCATAGCATAAGCAGTCCAGGCCTTCAAAATGCAGAATATATGTCTCGGTTTCACACAACATGTCAACACATTAAGGACTGGCTTTTCAAAATACGAAGTATTTGTTGATCAAAACTGACTTGATGTTCTCTAGCTGATGTCTGTGACTCCAAACGAGCCAAGAGGCACGATAATTAATAAAGCCAATGATCCTCCAGAAGTCTGGGGTAACCTATTAATGTTAGCTGAGAAAAGATATAAATATTACCCACTTTCTACATGTATCTACATGCAAGAGATCCTCAACTTAGCACCCTATAAGTCAAGAGGTGTTTATCTGAGGAGCTCCAAATCACATGACAAGCCAAACTCATTCTGATGCTGGGTCAGTCAGCTCATCACTCTGATACAGATGAGACTGTCTGACATCCTGCATGCAAGAATAACCCTTCTGTCCATAGATACACATTACTATGGCAACCACATCTTATGTTAGCAATCTCCTTTTAGAAAGAAGTTGTGAAGGAAAGATGTTGAGTCTCTCGTTTTGTCTCTCTCTCTCTTCATTTATCATACTGGCTGGGTTTAAATCGACAAAGTGACATCTGTTCACACATACAGACACATTCACACACAAACTAACCAACTGAATGAGCACATCTAATATCAAATATCAAACAGGCTCTACTATGCTCAGATTCCAAGAGAACAATGTGTTTTGTTTTTCATCAAATCAAGTTTAAGTTTAATAATTAAGTTCTTTGATGATGATGATGATGATGATAATTCACAATGATTTATACACAACAGGAAATTGTTATTTAGTTCATAATATCTAATAATTCCTCATTTGTGCGTTAAACATTCTCACTCCTGGACATAAATGACCCACAATATCAAAATTAAGGTTTGGTTGCTTTAAGAATTTGGGGTTAGCAAGATTTTATTATTATTATTATTATTATTATAAAAATAATACTAATTCTAATAATCAATAACAATATAATTATCATTATTATTGTATATAATTATTTATATGTAATAATAATTATAATTAATTAATTTTTTTAAGAATGTTTTTTTATTGAGCAACAATGGATGAAATTGATCCAAAGTGGCAGTAAAGACATTTATAATTTTACAATACATTTATATTTAATATATAAATGCTGTTCTTTTGAAATTTCTATTCATCAAAAAAAAAAAAAACTTTTCAGAAAAATATTTAACAGCACCACTGTTTTCAACATTTTTAATTAAAGAAAGTGTTTCTTGAGCAGCAGATCAGCATATTACAATAATTTCTGAAACATCGTGTGACACTATAATGATGCTGAAAATTCAGTTTTTGATCACATAAATTAATTATGTTTTAAAATATATTTAAATAGAACACATTTATTTTAAATAGTAAAAAAAATTCACAATTTTACGTTATTTTTGATTAAATAAACAGATTTATTTAAACGCAGAATGTTAGTTTAAAAATATGCTGTAATATTTACATAGTCAAAAGCCAATCACTGAATATATTCAAATGTATGCAAATAGCAGACTGGTTATGGGCAAATGTAGTACTATATTGAATCCTGAATTCGTAAACAAGATGTATAATGTCATCACAGATCAGAACCCTGATCGATGAAAACACGTCAGGCATTATGACAGGCTTAATCATGTCCCAGTATCTTCAGAATGAACCAATCAGAGTGAGTGTTTTCCCTAAAAGCTGTGGCATGAAAATATAACAAACTATGGGAGGACGTTTGAGACGAAACCCATTGGAACACTTGGGCGTACATGTGAATCACTCGCGCATACATGTGAAACACTATATATGTGTGCATATATAGAAAGACATGCAGTTACATCGAAACTCTTTGCATAAACTGCCCTTCTGTTTCCAAATGAACTAAACTTCCGTTTGCAATGAAACAACTTTCAGACAAACTGAAAATGTTTATGCTCTCTCACACGGGAGAATGTTTGAAAGTGCAGTCTTTGTGCAGGTACAACAGTATGTGGGCAATTACAGGGTATATGCAAAGAGTTTCTATGTAACCACGTCTTTCATATATAGGCACAGATATATAGTGTTTCACATGTACGAGCAAGTGTCTCACCTGTAAGAGCAAGTGTCTCACATGTACGCGCAAGTGTCTCACATGTACGAGCAAGTGTCTCACATGTACGAGCAAGTGTCCCACATGTACGAGCAAGTGTCCCACATGTACGACCAAGTGTCTCAAATGTACGAGCAAGTGTCTCACATGTACGAGCAAGTGTCTCACATGTACGAGCAAGTGTCTCACATGTACGAGCAAGTGTCTCACATGTACGAGCAAGTGTCCCACATGTACGAGCAAGTGTCTCACATGTACGAGCAAGTGTCTCACATGTACGAGCAAGTGTCTCACATGTACGAGCAAGTGTCCCACATGTACGAGCAAGTGTCCCACATGTACGAGCAAGTGTCTCACATGTACGAGCAAGTGTCTCACATGTACGAGCAAGTGTCTCACATGTACGAGCAAGTGTCCCACATGTACGAGCAAGTGTCCCACATGTACGAGCAAGTGTCTCACATGTACGAGCAAGTGTCCACACATAAGAGCAAGTGTCCCACATGTACGAGCAAGTGTCTCACATGTACAAGCAAGTGTCCTACATGTACATGCAAGTGTCTCACATGTACGAGCAAGTGTCCCACACGTACGAGCAAGTGTCTCACACGTACGAGCAAGTGTCTCACACGTACGAGCAAGTGTCTCACACGTACGCGCAAGTGTCTCACACGTACGAGCAAGTGTCTCACACGTACGGGCAAGTGTCTCACACGTACGGGCAAGTGTCTCACATGTACGCGCAAGTGTCTCACATGTACGCGCAAGTGTCTCACATGTACACGCAAGTGTCTCACACGTACGGGCAAGTGTCTCACACGTACGGGCAAGTGTCTCACACGTACGAGCAAGTGTCTCACACGTACGGGCAAGTGTCTCACACGTACGGGCAAGTGTCTCACACGTACGGGCAAGTGTCTCACATGTACGCGCAAGTGTCTCACATGTACACGCAAGTGTCTCACATGTACGAGCAAGTGTCTCACATGTACACGCAAGTGTCTCACATGTACGCGCAAGTGTCTCACATGTACGCGCAAGTGTCTCACATGTACGCGCAAGTGTCTCACATGTACGCGCTAGTGTCTCACATGTACGTGCAAGTGTCTCACATGTACACGCAAGTGTCTCACACGTACGAGCAAGTGTCTCACATGTACGAGCAAGTGTCTCACATGTATCGCAAGTTTTCAATGTGTATAGCAAGTTTTCAATGTGTATCGCAAGTGTTTTAATGGGTTTCGTCTCAAACTGTTTCCTACAATAAACTGGTCAAGATAACACAATTAGCTAATTAAACATATTCTCCCCGTGTGGTATTAAACGACTATGAAATCTCGCAACACACCTCGGTCCCACTCTCTGGTTTCCACAGCAACAAAGAGAGCAATAAACTCCAGTGGATAGATTTGCTGTCAGAGTCTCCCACCCAGCACAACTATCTATCGCTCTTGAAAAAAGACTCCCTCGGTGGCTTTATTAGCTGGAAGGGTCCGCAGAGTTTCACGCCGTATAAATACTGTCAAATATTAGTGAGAGTGTGTGAGAAGGTGTGGGTGGTGTTTTCTTTCATGCATCAGTGTGTGTGTCCTGTCGTGATGGCTGTGCTAGTTGTGTGTACGCACTCAGTGGGTCGTGATCAGAGCAACGTAAGAGGATGAGCATGAGCTCGGTGATTCAGCAGACATGCTACAGTCAAATACCTCACCTCCATATTACAGTAGATTATCATATGTCATACTCCAGAGAACTGAATGAGCTGTAAATTGTTTTGGATTATAAATGTAGTGGATAAATACGGGAAGACTTAGTCAGTATGAACTGCTGCATGCAGAGGGAATACAAACCTGGAATCACTTTCCCTCCTGACCAGCAGTGACTGAGCACCAATGCTTTGATTTACATACAGGACGAGCTTTTAGCAAATTAATTAGTCCAACAATAAATCAGATGCTGGATATGTTTACAACAATGGGGGGTAGCTATATTTACACTACTGGAAAACTTTTAGGTGCAGCCTAAGCTGTTACATAAATATGCACTTAAAAAGAAACCAATTTTCTTTAAAAAGAAATAAAAAGCTTGAAGCTAACAAATGTGATTTGGTCTTGGAATAATTTGATTGTAAAAGTGTAAAATTAAATTGTTAATTTAGCTGATAAATGTATTCTTTTTAATTAAAATAATGTAAAAAATAATATGTAAAAATGTATTTATTATGTTTCATGTTAATATTAATGTTAAAATGTATATGTAAAATCCATAAACATATATAATTTAATATATATAGATAGATAGATAGATATATAATATAATTAATATTAATATATTTGTATATATATACTGCATGCATATATACATACAGAACAGTAGAGAAAAACATTTTATTTAGTTGTTTATAAAACTGATAATAAATGTATCACTGTTGATGTTTATAGTTGTAAAACATCTAGTTTAATGCGCAGACATTTAAAATAAACTGTATCATCCTCGACAGTCACAGTTAAAACACAAGAACAAGTTCAACAGCACAAATCACTAGCAATGCATTGTCCCAGCATTCACATCCGCTTTAGCATGAGAGTGATTTCACTAATATAAAATAGAGCCATTTCATACGATATTGTAATGACCGTATGCAATGAAATACAAGCTCCCTGCAGAGAATCTGATTTGCAATATATCTCCTATCCACTTCTTCTTCATGCATGAGACACATTGAGCTCCATATTATACAAGTTATTCATAATTCAAGGCTCCACATGGGGTTCTAACTCTCTTGCAGCCTGCTGAGGAGCATAGTTATCCTCTCTGGACACAGACTCTGAGACAGTGATACTCCTCGAGGCTCTGCCAACTGTTCTGGACTATGTGTAGAGGAAGATCTGCATGACTTAGGTGTCACTGTATGAGCAGGCCACACCAACCAGAGCTGACAATGAACAAAGCCTCTGCTCAAAAGGGTTCAACAACAAAAAGAGAAGATCCAGTAGGAAAGAAAAAGAACTAATAAGAGAGTTTCTCCAAGACAGCAATGTGTCTTAAAGAGTTTCAGAAGAGACCAAATAATAAGAGGAATGCCAATTATATATATGTGACCCTGGAGCACAAAACCAGTCATAAGCAGCACGGTATATTTGTAGCAATAGCCAATAATACATTTTGGGCCAACATTATTATAATTTTTCTTTCATGCCAAAAATCAATAGGATATTATGTAAATGTTCCATGAAGATATTTCGTAAATTTCCTTAATATATCTGTATTGAGCATTTACAGCACCTGCTGTTAAACCGATGAAGACATTGTCTTGATTTGCTGGATCAGATTTGAGTTTATTGAAGTTGCGTGTTGAGTTCTCTTGGCCACCGTACTTTTGACCTTTTGTTCCTCACAAAGCACATCCTCATATCCATAGAATGACAGAGATACTGTCTTTTACATGTATATATATATGCACCAAAATGATACTTAAAGGACTTATGAGCAACTTACACTTGTACGCATCACTCTATATCATGTATGTAACCCAGGCATTTGACTATCATGTCCTAATCACTTATTGTGTATTTATTTTGAAGAACTATTGAATAGTTTATAGGATTATATTCATGTATGTAAGAGATCGAATTTTCATACTTTACATGTTTCTATGAATCAGTACTTTGCAAAAATTATTAAATGTCTAATTGGTCAAGACACCATTTGGAAAATGTGTCCAACAGCCTTGTTTAAATACTCAGGACAACATCAAATTATTACTGTTGCCTTTTTTGGCTTTTAGCCGCCGGTTTCTGCTATTAGTCATTGCTTTTGCCCGTGAATTCTTCGAGCACTGTTCCAGCGTGCTCTGGCTTACATGTCAGAAACCATCTAGTTTGGTCAAACTTTACCTTTTTCTTTTTTTTTTCTTTAGTTTATTTTATCTTCCGAAAAAAAAAATTGAGAGTTTAGTGTTCTGAGTTCAGTTTTGCTGCAACGCAGTGTCTCCAAGTTTACCTCGAGTCTGTGACCGCCTCAAAACTTCAACCAGTCCACAACTCCACATCTTCAGCCAACGCCCAACCATAGGCTTCCCGAGACATAACTTCAATGACTACTGAACTTCCAGCCAATCAGCAATTTTGAGAAACCCTTCTGCAACAAAGGGAACCCCCCTACACAGGCAATGCAATTACCTCCAGATTCTAGTTGAACTGGTGCATTTATTATCAATTTGAACCTCATTGAGGAACTCAATATGAGGGTTACTAAAATGATTGATGGTTATTCAGGTCTATGCAACTATACATTGTGTATAGATTATATACCATTATATATCATTATAAAATTAAATTAGTTTATATAGTTTAGAAATTTTCTTTTTTTAATTTATATTTTTGTATATATATTTACATTTAATTTATAAAATTATAAATGTATATTAACATAATTTTTTTTTATTTATTTTGGTTATAATTTTATATTTATTTATAACATTATATATTTAGTGCAATTAAATGTACATTAAAATGTTTATTAAACTTTTTTTAATGAAACTTTCTTTTTATTTAAAATTATTTTTATGTAAATTATCTCATTTTTGACAATTTTCTTCAGAGAAACAACAGAAGGCTTAAATGACACTTTGAAAGAGTGTTAGCGTACCGTAAAGGTTGTGACTGAAGGCTGGTAAGCCCCTCCTCCAGCCCGGGTCGATCCTCTGACCCCTCCCCCCCGCCGCCCGTACCCCCAGATCTCAGGTGTCGGAGTTCCTCTGGCTGGACGGCGTTATACCAGTTCTGCGGGCCACTGTCGGGTGTCAGCACCGGGCTGAGAGCCTCCTCCTGGCCCTGAGAGCCTCCCTGCACGCTCTTCACCATGTTCACAGCATTCGCCGGCAGCTGGAGCAACCTCTGCATGGTGGTCATCGTCAAGCTAGTCCCAAAACTTTCACACCTGTTTAGATCCCCTGAGGCAGGTTCACACACCTGTAGATGATTCTTGAAGAGTCAAACGCTCACACACACCTGTAGAATCCGTGTCAAAAGCAACAGCAGACTGTAAACTCCAAAGCACAAGCACAATCCTTAAGTCTGGTCTTCAACTCGATGCAGATAAAGAGGCTTCAAAGCGTCTTTCACGTGAGGTGGTCCTGAGAGGTGAAGAGACGAGAAGGGAGGTAGCAGCAAAAGCTGTTCTCATCCTGCTCAGAGCTGACTGATGGTGAACACACTGCTCTGATCGCTAAACCCCGCCCACCAGCAGCAAACCCCGCCCCTCATGAAACACACACTCTGTCTCTCCCTCTCCTTTCATTCACACCATCACTCTTTCCAAGGACTCTGGCACATTGTTCTGTCCCTCGTCCTCTTTTGCATCGTATTTTCTGCAGCAGTCGATTGCCTCTCCCTGTCTCTGATATGACTCAGCTAGAAATGCTGCTCTGAAAAAAGGCTTTTCACAGGAAAACCCCTTCATCGGGATGTCGACACGCACAAGCACTGTATTATTATTCGCTTTGAATGCTAAAAACCACAGTGTAGATAATCATGTTGTTTTGAGTGTGTGTGCACATTCTGCACCATTCACGTTTGGTTTCAGTTTTTTTTACTCGTTATTTGATTCAGTTGAACAGTTTTTTACAACAGACATTAAAACTCGATTTTACTTGCTTAATGTAAAACATGCACAAAATGTGATCATGTGACATCAGTGTTGCTCACTAGTGTTAACAGTTGTATATAAAGAGTCAGGAAGCAGTACAATATAATTGCATGCTAATTCTATGTTTTTAGTGATTGTTAGACACCAGTTTTTGTTCTACAGTAATTTCTTATGATGCCCAAATAAAAAATCTTATCTAATATTAATGTTTGACCAATTTTAAAGTTTTAGTTAATTAGAATCTAGACTATAAAACTAGTTGAATAAAATTTAAGCCAACTAAAAAATAATTCAGCTAACACTCTGAAGAGAGAAACTGAGTGAATGTGAAATAAAATATATATATATTTTTAACTGAATCTAAATCATAGAGATAAATCTATGATCTGATTCACCGCTTTGATTCACTTTCATTCTGACTGATACAGTGTAATATTTCAATCTCAGTCTGTCCAGTTCAGTTTGATTTATTCCGTCGATGCAGTTTGATTCACTTTAATCAGTATGATTCAGTTCCATTTACTGTCATTCTGTCTGATCCAGTTTGAATACATTTGAATCAGACTGCTTCAATTTCGATTCACTTTCATTCTGTCCCATACAGCTCAACAAGATTCGAACGAGTTTCATTCTGTCCAGTTCAATCTGATTCACGTCAATTCAGTTTTTTTTCTGTCCAGTTCACTTAAAAAAGGTTTAATTCTAATACTGTTTATTTGAATGAGTACCATTTAGTTTGAATCACCGTCGTTCTCTCCAACACAGTTTGATTCTATTTAAATTTGTTTTGATTCACTTTCATTCTATTTAGTACAGTCTGAATCATTTGCATTCATGTTCAATTCGGTTTGTATAAAATGCTTCGGTTTCATTCTTTATGAGATTTTTTTAATTAAAATTGAATCAGTATAATTCAATTTGATTCATGTTCATTTTTTTCCAGGACAGTTTGATTCATTTGAATCATTCAGATTCAGTTACACTTCAGTCACATTTAGTTTTATTCTGTCTGATACAGTTTGTTTGATTCGAATCATTATGACTCTGTTTACTGATATTTTGTCAGATACACTTTGGTTACATTTCAGACACCCTGATACTTCATGTTTGACGATACAATTTGATCAAAACGATTCGTTCAGTACAGTTGATTCATTTGAATGAGTCTGATTCTTATAGTCAGTAAACGTGGCGTTTCTGAGCCCGGAATAACATGGAGAAGGGAACAGCCGAATTCACAGACAGATGCAGGATTCACACTGCAGTGCTAAAAGCTACTGAGCTCTAAAGAGACATTCTCCTGCGTCAGTAAGTCCCAAATCTCTCTGCACTCACATACACAGTCTGTCTGATCTCCAGCAATTTCATGAATTCCCTATAGATCAGCATCTCTGCTTCTCTGCTTATTTAGCTGTGATCGCAGCAGAGATGGAGAGCTGTACACTAACAGGTCAGAGGGGCGTGTTTCCAAGGCAACAGCATGTGAGGATCGCTCGTCTTCATGTTTACTGTGGAACCAGTTGAACTGCCATTACACACACACACACATTCACACACGCATCCTGCAGCACAACTGTGTCAGAGCAGAAATCCAATGTGAAATCAGAAGTGATGATTATGCACAGAGAAAACATATTTATGTCACATTTATGCCTCATGCACAACACAACAACAGAATCAAATGCATTCACAGTGCGTCTAATGTTCATACAGTGACATATTTCTAAGAGAAACAGAACATTAAGTGGGAGATAACTGAGGACAATGGAGTGTGAAAATAAGTTAGACTATTATTGGTTATTTTTATAAGAACAGGAAGGTTCCTAAAGAAGTTATTCTGATTACACGATTTTTCTTGTTAATAATGGATAGATTAATAAACTGTTTTATCATCTCTAACTTCCAGTGACTGGTTTGTGTGTTCTTGCATAAATTCTAGTATTACAGCGCCCTCTGCTGGAATCAGTGCTGCATGTCCATCTAAATAAAGCTAGGCGTTTGTTTGTTTTTTCACTTTAATTCAAAAGGGATGCATTAAATTTATCTAAAGTGACAGTAAAGGCATTTACATTTTTTTTTTTTTTTTTTTTTTTAAAGTTTCTTCAGTTGTTAAAGGTTCTTTATGGAACCATTTAGACAAACAAAAAACCTTATTCTATGGCATCATGAAGCACCTTTTTTTTAAGAGTGTGCGTCTGGCCCTATCTACTGTCTGAGAGAGAAATTACATGAACTAAATGACGCCCAGATTTATCCAAGCAGTGTAATTTCAGTCTTATTTATATACTATTATAGCATTTATTCATATTTTGAAGTAGCTGCCTTTCATATTTAGATAGATTTTAATTTGAGTTATGTTTTAGTCATTTTGGGAGGTGCTTTTGTCATTTCCATTACGTTTTCTTTAAACATTTCGATTTAAATTTGATTTGATTTTGTAATATATTTAATTTAGCACTCGTTTTTTTTTTATTTCTGTTTTTCTCTAATAGTTAAAAAATGTAAGCACTTCGGTTTATTTATTTCTAATTTGTGTTTACATTTTTAATTCATTAAGTTTTCACCTAATAATTTCAGCTTTGTTTCAATTACCACAAACAAGATTTTATCATTTTTAATCTTAGTATTAGTTCATTACAATAACACTGGATTCAACAAGCATCAAAAAGGCAAATGATCAATGATAAAAATAGACATTTCAAGTGACTAATATTAGTAAATAAACAATGAAACCGTCAGATGCAGGATGAGCATGTCACATGACCTCAGCAGAAACAGACTTAATATTCTCCACACATCACACTGAAGCGCCTGCCTCTAAATATAGCCACAGACAGAGAACGAGAGTCTGCCAACATTGATGATCGATCTCAGTTAAAGATCTCATCTTCATAATCTTTACAAGACACAGAGGAAGAATAGAGAGGGAGGAATAGGATGATCCTGGCTTAAGATCACATTAAACCCTGTGTTACGCAACATTTCCACATGTATACTTTTTGTTACTTAGGAAAAGAAAAGAAAAAACCTATTAATATTACTTTACTACTTTACTAATATGGTATTTAATAATATTTTAAATGAGCTTTAATCATATGGTTTTCACATTTGCAATGATTTGCTTCCTACTGTGGTGGCAAAGGTAAAGAGTGTGAGTTAAAAACCCAGAGAAACATGGACAAAACCAAGATTACCCAATTTTGGTTCCCAGATGTTCTATGAAGATTAGTTTATATATATATACAACTAACACTAAAAATAACGATTCTAGAACATTCTTTAGATTATTACAAAAAACTTCCTGCAATGATCACGGAAGGTTACTTTTTTGGTTAACTATTTTTAGGCTTTTAGTATTTTATATATGTTTATATAAACATATATGTTTTATTAATATGCTAAATAATTTTGTATATATATTTTAATTTTTTATTTTAATTTGAATCATTTTTTGTGCTATTGTCATTTTTAGTTGTATATTTTTAAATATTTTTTAATTATATATTTCGCTTTAATTTATTGCTAAATAGATTTTTTTTTTTTATTGTGTTGCCAAAGATCAATAGTGTGAATTAAAAACCCAAAAAGTAAAGCATAATTGTGTGAAAAATGAACAAACATGTGCTCCCAGCTTTCCCAGTTTTCTTTTTCTCACAATGTTCAGAGAAGGTTAACTAACGGTCATAAAAATAAAACATAAAAATAGCATATGAGAGCACTCTGTATAGATTCTCCTTAGATTAAAAAAAAAAAAAAAAAACCATCTGAAATAGTCTGGGAAATGTCTGTTTTTTTTAATCTATTGTTCCCTAGAAATACCCCAAAATAAATACTGAGATGTTAACATAGGCAGGGGTTTCAAAGACGCATTTCAAATATAAAACAGGATTTTGTCATTTGTATTTGATTGTGCTTATGAAAATGGCTTCATGCTTTGTATCAAAATACTTAAGTGTTTTGTATTAGTGTAGTTTTAAAAAACTATAAAATATTTCGTAAGAAGTCTATATGATGACGTCACAAAAACAGCCTCTGATTGGTGTTTTGTTTAGAAGTAGCTTATTTTGATATATGTTGTGACTGCTATATTTTGTAGTTTATTTTGATACACTTAAAATTAAGGCATTTGCTATTTTATTTTAAAATACTTGTTGATGTATCTTTGCCCAACAGAGAAACTAGGATTATAATCAGAAGAAGAGGATTAGATGAAGAGGAAACGTTAGCTGTGCTAGTCACTGTGATGCTAGCGTCAAGTCTATAGGATAGCGAGAACTATAGATTACAAGGCTATATTTACTCTGTCAAAACAACGAGAAATCACTGCCATGCAAATATTAACTACAAAAACCAAACATTTCACCAAATAAACGAATAAAACAGCCAAACTGAGGTGTGAAACAGCACAGAAGTCATCATATGGGACCTGAGCGCTGTCCACCGACCGGTGCTGAAACACACACAAACACACACACACACACGCACACACACACACGCACGCACGCATGCACACACACACACATACACACACACACACACACACACAAACACACGCCAGTTGATCTCACTGTTTATCCTCTCTTTGTTTTTCCACAGGATACAGTCGTTGTTCCGCGCATGCGCAGCTCGCCCTGTCTGAGATTGTCTGTCGGGTAACGCTCGGGTGGCACAGACTCGGCGGGGCTCACCTCTTGTAGTCGGAGGAGAAGATGCCGCCGCTGGCCGGGTCGTGTCCGTACTCGGGCTCGCTGGCGGAGCCGCCTTTCTCATCGATGAACGCGGAGCTTGCGGACATCTCTGCTGCTGCTGCTGATGATGATGCGGAGCGGAGGAGACTGAATCACGTGACCCCTTACGCGGTACTGAAGCGGACAGGGCCGGGGGCGCGCGCATGCGTGAGAGCCGCGAGCACCTCTACGTGAATTTAAAATGTAATTTAATTATTTTAATATAATCATATTTAATTTAATTTAATTTATTTCCTCAACACTGCAGTGAGGTAAGTTATGCACAACAACGGAAATAATAACGAAAATTTTATTTAGCATCTGATTTTAGTAATAAATAATTAAAATGCAATTTTAATTAAAACAAATAGTTTTAGCTGTATTTAATTTTATTTTAGTCCTCATTTCCGTGTGTTATGTTTTATGAAACACATGATAAAAAACATTAGATTTCATTTTATATTTTATTTAATCAGTCCTGTACTGAGATTATTTTAGGCTACTTTTAGTTGCATTTATTTTTATATGCTCAATTTCAGGTGAGGTATCCCAAAAAGGCAAATAAACAGACTTTTTATTTCATTCTTTTTTTTAATGTTTTATTTAAATTTTATAGAATTGGAAAATAATTTATTTTAGCATGCATTTTTTTTCTGGAGAAATCTCATCGAACTAAATGTAATTAAAATACTAACATTCTTTTCGAGTGGTATTTACCTACTAAGTATGAAATGTGTGTGTGTGTGTGTATATATATATATATATATATATATATATATATATATATATATATATATATATATATATATATATATATATATATATATATATATATTTATATATATATAGTTTTATTTTATTTTATTCCTCTGTTCAGTGTACCTAAACACATATACACACTATCAAACACTAGAGAATACCCTATATACCTATTATGCCTAAAGGGACTTTAGCACAGTACAGAATAATTTCCTTTTGGAGAAGGACTTCATGTTTCATTTTATGATACACAGAAATGTATTATTATTATTAGTTGTATTTGGTCAGGTTTTCTTTTTAAGCAGCAGATGGCGGCAGCGCTACTGTTGGCAGTGTTTGGTCACATCTGATCTACACTGAATGACTCGCATATTGCATCTATTTATTGCATAGATTGTATTCATAAAATATCTTTCTTGTCAGCTTATTTAAATAATGTATAATGAAGAGCCAAAGACTAAAAATAGCAATATTCATCATTCCAAAAAGAAAGTCTGTCCTGTGAGTGTCTCCAGCCAAAAGCTGACATTAGCCAGCCTGAGTAAAGACAAAACTTCTATCTGTTCATTCATCTACCAAAATCCTTTAAATCCATTCATGCCATTTCTTTGATATAAATAGCAACATGACAGCATGTAGTCGTCCATAATAGACAAACAGATAGCTAATTGTCTCTGTGTTCTTATGAAAAATGTAAGATTTCTTCTCGGATTCAGGAAATGTCTCTTAAGTGGGAGGTGGACAAACTTTTTTTTATGCTCTTGTGTCAACAAGGGACTGTGCTTTCATGTCAGAAACACGTGTTTATCTGCCTTGTTTTGCAACGCGGAAGTAAGCTATTTATTATGTGCGAGACTCCCGATTCAAATAGCTAAAAGAAAAACAAAAACAAAGTGCAGTAAACGGTAAAACTATTTGCGCTACAAACCAATGTGTTAACAAACTCGATAATACATGAAAATAATATGAACTTTCCAGCATGACGGATTGTTTTTGTACAACTAAAGTAACCGGAAGTCTTGCACCTTAAGTTATAAATTTGCAACACCCGCTCTTAAACATTATAATACGGTTTATAACGTTTGGTATGTTCACTAACACCAGTTCTCGGTGTTATTTACATCATTGATATGGTCAAAAAAAAGCATACTATATAGTACTATTCATTTCTACTGTAGTCTAGTAGGCTATGCATCACTGAGGTTGCTTTTCTTACTGTAAAAGAAACTGTAAAAGTAGTATTGTGAAATCTTGCAATCTCAAATAGTATTTTTCTATTTAGATATATTTTACATTTCATTTTTCTGATGTAAAGCTGAATATTCAGCATCATTACTCCAGTCTTCAGGATCACATGATCCTTCAGAAATCATTCTAATATACTGATTAAGTGGCCAAGAAACATTTATCTATGGAAGCATATGGGTAGCAAAATTTATTTTTCAAATGTAATATGCAAAATGACACTGCAATATCTAAAATGGCAATATATTTCTGTATTTAAATTTACAGTATAATCACTTTGGGTAAGACAATTTCATTCTAATTTTCCAACTTATAAAGTGCTAAAATATGTTTTTAATTTACATATTAAAACTAGTATAGTAAATGGCAAATGTAAATTATATAATTGAATTTTTATTTTCATTTTGCACGTAAATAAATGTAAGAATATCATCAAAAAGTTGATTTCACTAATTCCATTCAAAAAGTTAAACTTGTATATTATATTAATTCATTACACACAGACTGATATATTTCAAATGTTTATTCCAGACTGATCGACTCCATGCCACGGTGCATTGCTGCAGTAATTCAGGCAAAAGGAGCCCTAACTAAGTACTGAGTGCTGTACATGATCATACTTTTCAGTTGGCCAAGATTTCTAAAAACCCTTTCTTTTTGGTATTGGTCTCAAGTAATATTCAAATTTTCTGAGATAATGAATTTGGGATTTTCCTTAGTTTTCAGTTATAATTATCAGAAATTAAAAGAAATAAACATTTCAAATATATCAGTCTGTGAGTGAATATAATATACAAGTTTTACTTTTTGAATGGAATTAGTGAAATAAATCAACTTTTTTGATGATATTCTAATTATAGGACCAGCACCAGTATGTGAAAGTTAATTTAAATAAATACATTGCCATTTTACATGATGCATTGTCATTTTACTTCATATTCACAAATATAAATTTAATTTTTTTTAATAGAAGACTAACATTTGAAATGTCTTTGCAGCCTGTTTTGATTAAATCCTTGCCGAATAAGAATATTTAAAAATCTTATTCAAACCTTTGAACAACTTCTTAAGAGTACACAAGCATATAAAAACAAACAAGGACTTTAAATGTGAGCCAGATGATTAGGATTTCCCTTGAGGAGTCTTGGTTCCCTTGTAAGGTTTATTCCTTGTCTGCTTAAACATCTGAGGGGGTTTTCCTTTGCCGTTTGCCTCTGCTTGCTCACTTGGGAGTTGGTAAGGCACTATTTTTGGTAAAGCTGACTTGTAACAACATATTGCGAAAGTACCATTCAAATAAACTGAATTACCCACTGATATTCTTTCAGACGTAGTTTGCAAACAATAGCGCTGTTCAAATAAACACCAGCTTTTCCCAGGCCAGAGCGGAGGTTGTGTTGTGAGTAGATGAAGTTCTGTTCTTCAGCTTGTAACAGCTGCTTAGGAACTGATGCCTTAAAAGGAAAAACATGGAGCGAGAGGGCAGATATACACACTAAAATAACCTCTAAACTCATGATATCTGCAGCAGTAAGAGGAATATATAGAAGGGTGTAAAATCCATGCAAGGAAATACTATAAGGAACAGTTCAGCCCCCAAAAATATATTTGTTAAAAATATACTCATCCTTAGGTCATCCAAGATGTAGACGAGTTCATTTCATGAGATTTCGAGAAATTTAGCATTACATCATTTGCTCACCAGCGGTTCCTCTGCAGTTAATGGGGTCCGTCAGAATGAGTCCAAACAGCTGATAAAAAGTCACAATAATATGCACCACTCCAGTTCAGCAGTCAACATCTTGTGAAGCCAAAAGGTGCGTTTGTATAAAACGTATCAAGATATTTTAAACTTCAAAATGTTGCTTCTGGCAAAACTCTATAGAGCTTCCTCCAGTGGAAAAAGCCCATCCTCTGTCCTCGAACATCAAAATTTACTCACGCTTATAATAGCTTTGGCCTTTGACTGTTTGGTTGTAAACATTGCTTGATCTGTGCAGGTTTTAGGCAACTTTTTACTGGAGAAAGTGATATTTTGCATATGCACAACTTTTTTTTCCACAAGACATTAAATGATGGACTGGAGTCATGTGGATTGTGATGTTTTTAATCAGCCGTTAGACTCCTTATTCCGACGGCACCGATTCACTGCAGAGCAAATGGTGTAATTATACATTTCTCCAAATCCGATGAAGAAAAACACTTACATCTTGAAGGGCCTGAAGGAGAGTACATTTCCAGCAAATATAAAATTTTGGTTCTGGATAAGAAGCAGCCACTCAAAACAAGATCCTCAGAATCCCTTTTATTCTCCAGTTTCACATTCTAGGAAAGGAGAAAAAAACAAAACAACAACAACACGCATTTACCTTTTAATATATATTATAATACAGCAATCTCATGTTAGCAGTCCATTTAAACTTGCAGTACTGCCACAGTCTGGAAACTTCAGTATGTAACAAAAAAAGGGGGGAGGATCAGGAATTGCACTTACTTCAAACAGGTTATAGACCGAATTAACAATCAACTAAAACATCCCAAAATAAAAAGGGAACCCTAAACTGCTCATACATATATACTTATTTAATTGCACAAAACAAATGCTTAAATATTCATTACACAATGTACAAAACACTTGTACATTTCTTTTTTTTTTTTTTCAAATATTCTCCAAGCAGACACGTAGAGGTTTGATTTCAGGGCAGAGGAAGATGTATTGAAGGTCTGGAGGAGACAAGAACTCGAATCTGCTCTGTTCACGTCAAGATCACAAACACAAACAAATACCCAGTGCATGTCATCAGTTATTAAATAGAAAGCAAATGTATACAGACTGGATTAAACAAAAATTCTAAATTCAGCTCTCCACCTTTCACACAAATTAAAGAAACCGCAAAAACAAGAGGCTGAAAACATTTAGGGTCAGCTGGGACGGAAAAGAAAAGGGTCTGAATTCTAAAACTCACATCTTATCGCATGCAGGGTGACTACTTTAAATACAAACCTCTATCAGAGCAGCTAGACTCATTGAACGCCTGCGCCTGATTGGCTCGTCAAGCGCAGCTCTGGAAACCGAGACAGTACCGGGAGGTTTGTCAGAGTCCTCAGTATCTCAGAGTGCTTTGTAGAAAACCTCCAGGAAAACAATACTTCATGCTTAGATTGTCCATTAAATAAACCAGATTAAATTAAATGCTGAGCCCAGTTGTCCTTCATTTAAACAGGAGAGAAAAACTAAAACAAAACGTCTGGCAAGGAACTGCATCTGTAGAGACGAGAACGGCGCATCAGCTTATGGTCATCTACAATCATGGAGTACACTCAGGACTAGGGAGCATCAGCAGGAGGTGAAGCAAGTGATACTCACCGATTTAACAGAACTGGCGGGACTTCCACCCCGGTTGAGAACTTTCAGAGGGAGAAGGGTACCAGCGCATCTACAGACATGAACAAGAGAAGTTACAATGAGATCTCAGATTTCACAAGCTTCTCCTTGACAAACATGACATTGGACCACAAATAAGTGATATTATTTTTATTGTAATTATAGAGTTCATATTTGCATCTAACATTTATAAATACTGCATCACTACTGATTGTTTTCATAGTCTTAAGTAAAAAGTGTTTAGTAAAATATTTTTTTTTATATTACAATAAAAATAACATTTATTTATAAAAATTCTGGTTCCTCAAAAGTATCACTTGCATGTTTTATATAAAGAAATACATTTATATTAATGTTTTATGAAAAGAAAAATTTAAGTATATAAAAAAAAGTTACATATTAAGACAATACATGTTTTTCTATAATACTACATTAACAATACATGTTAATTTATAAATTATGCTTTTTAATGTTTTTATTCTATAGTAATAACACTTATAACTTATAAAAACAGTTAATATCAAATGTTTATTATACAGTAAACCACGTTATTTATAAATGCCAATTAATAAATACTTTATTCTGTACAAAACCAAAACAAACGAGCTTAACATTCAGAACAATTTAAACATCCCCAAAGAACCATAAAGCAAACAAACTTTTCTGAGCCAAAAAGTTGCTGCTAAGAGGCATTTAAGAAACTCACAAACCCTTAAGACAGTGTAAAAAGTCTTAAAACTGTAGACAAACAAAAAAAGGACGAGAGAGAGAGAGAGAGAGAGAGAGAGAGAGAGAGAGAGAGAGAGAGAGAGAGAGAGAGATTTCTCAAAGGCTCCAGTTTGAGTGGTGCTAATGACCTGACGCAAGCATGAACTCCCTGACTGAGCAGGAAACTCTTATCAGTGCATCTATAAACATCTTTCAGCAAGATGACATTTACTCCTTTCCCGTCCTGTCCTCCCAAACCACGCCAAAACCCCCATTTCCCCAGCCAAGGGCAAGAGGACGACAATCAGCCTGGCACGTCCGTTTCAGCCCTTCGCTGACTCCCTCCCAGGTTCTTCACGCGGCGTCGAGTGGTTCGAGCGGCAGAGCGCAGGCCATGTAACCTCACACAGGTGTGTGCTGGAAAGCTCTGGATAAGGAGTAAGAGAAAACCAAGAGTTCTGGTCTTCCAGCAGTTCGACTGCAGACTTATAGTCATGTCATCCCAGCTACATGCAAACATGCCGAAGGAATCCACTTTATTTCCTTGAGCCAAATAAATCCAGGATGGCTAGAAGTTCTTGGTTGTTTATGAGCTTTATACAGAACAATGTTATTTTCATTATACATTTTAATATCCTCCCGACTCCAAGCTATGGAGTTTTGCCCTCTACAGAGGACATTACATTAACAAATTTCTCTGTGACCTTACACAGTTTAAAACTTCAAAAATAATATATTTTACTTTTTTCCTCTTACGCTCTAAACAAAGTTATGACAAAAAAAAAATAAATAAATAAAGTTCCAGAAGCTTTTTTCCCCCCGGTAGTCCGGAAGATACAGAATATAAAAACATTATGAGAAGCAGGATATTAACAGCTTTTTCCTGTAAAAATGTACAGTACGCCTTGTTTTTACAAGACAGTAGTACTTTATAATAAGAGACTTTATGTAAAAATGTAACCACTTCATACGGATAGGGAAAGATTAAATCGTTTTGCACAATTTTATATAACCTTTTAAATGCATAATTTATCTAAATAAAGTAAAATGTGCATACACCCCATATAAACAAACCAACACAATTTGGTATATTTTGTTTTTGCACATTTACATACACAGCAATAAAAATTACAATATATTGCACTTATAAATTTTTTTATTGATTGTAGAAATAATTGTAATAATTCTTGCAACAACTATTACTACAATCATATATCCAATTATTACATTTATACTGAAATGAAAAATCCATTTATTCTTTGGAAAAAACTAAATGGTTGAACTCTGAAGCCCCTCGGAGTGACACTGGGCAGAGAATGTGTCCATTAGCACTCACACGCTCACCCCGAGGATGAAACCTTTCACAACCCCTTTGAGATCCTGACAAAACACTACAACCTTAGCCAGTCAATCCAAACAGGACTGTAAAACACTTGTTTGGATCCGTTCTTTCTCATTTGTTTGGATAACGTCTCATTCTCTTACACTTAAACTGCAAACAAGCTGAATTCAAGACTTGATGAACATTACAGTGCCACTCAAGAGACTGAAGGAAAGCCTCCTCATCCATGACCTTTAGCTCTCACTGTGTTGCTACGACAACTACAAAGTCTAGCCATCCAATCAATAAACTTGATCTGTCAGCACACTCTTCAAAACCAATCACATTTCATTAAACTCAAGCGAACAATGCAAGACTGACAAAACCATGACATCACCACCTGAGGAGCATAAAAACACTTTAATATTAATTTTTACCCATTTAAACCTACAACGCAAAGCATTCATGGGGAGAATTCAGATGTGCTGCTTTCAATGGATTATAAAAACAGTTTTTTTGGCTAAACTTTTGAATCCCTGGGCACAGATTCACTCAACGTCATAATCCAACCTGAGATGCAATTAAAAACAGCTTTTCTCTGATGTGAACTCGTAGCAATGCTAGCAGGCCAAGGAATGCTGTTCTAAAGGGATTCTGGGTAATCAGACCTGTCATATTCAGTGTGGACCCCTGACACCTCCTCTGGTTTAGCTGCCTCACGATGACCCATGGTCAGATCTAAACAGAGCGCGAGTCAGGTGCATTATGGGAAAGTTGGCATACTGAACTACAAGCTACTGAAATAAAGGCTCATGTTATTTTTGTGAAATAGGGTAGTACACAACATTTAGCAGACGCTTTTATCCAAAGCGACTTACATTGCATTCAAGCTAACAATTTTCTCCTAACATGTGTTCCCTGGGATCAAAAAATGCAATATACATACACATGTGCTTGAATTTTTGCATTGCTCTATATGCAATTTTTAAATAAAAGTACATTTCCTAAATTAGTTAAGAAAAATTCAAGAAATTGCATTTAAATTTAAAATTCAAATTCATAAGACTCCAAATAAAAATTTATGAAGATTTAAAATATTTAAACTATTTTTTTATTCTGTATTCATATAGATTTTTTGCATCCCTCCATTTAATTTTGTCTTTGTATTTTGATTGAATCTTTTTGTGTAAGATCCAAACAATCAAAACAACATGCAACAAAAGTACAAAAAAATTCAATAGATTAAATAAGAGTATATACAAAGCCAATTTAAATAATAATTAAAAAAAAGTATAAATTAAAATAAGAACCAAAATTCAAAAACCAAAAACCAAATAAAAAAATAAAAAAAAAAGAAATCCTTAACTTGGGCTTTACCCACAATCCCTTACAAAGCAATAGAACTAATGGGAAAAGGCTTTCAACATTTGTTGATCTGGAGTTGGCGACTTTAGAATTATGAATGCTACAAATTTGCAACCACAGAACGTGGTCAACAAGCTCTGGCGACGTCACTCTGGACCGAAACAGCAGAGAGGCCGTGATGGCCTGAAGGAAGAGAGGCCACACACCGGTTGATCCCTCACCTGGGCGTGCAGGGCGGCGGCGGCAGCAGCAGCGGCGGGGTAGGTGAAGGCAGCATGAGGCAGGCCTGGGGTCAGTTCAGTGGTGTAGAGAGGATACGGAGCCCACGCCTCAGGAGACGCAGGGATCAGTGCTGCCCCTGTCAGGTCATCTACGGAATCAAACATATGAGAATTCTAGCATCGATTTAAAGTTAAAAAAGAAAAACAACCTCAGGCTCACTGAAAAGAAACAGCCTGAAAGTTAAAAAGGAAAAACCAAACCAGGAAACCAAATTACAAACAGGACCAAAAAAAAAGTATCACAAGTATAAGAAAATGCTACATTGTATGAGATATAAAATAAAAACACTGCATATTCTTCATGGTGTACGTTTGTCTTAATGTTTCAATAGTGATTTACTCAAGAGCAGTGACAGATTCGCTTTTGTTGTTTGATTGACAAATCTGACTGCTGTCACTTTAAGAGCTGCCTGCATCCAATAAACTTGCGCTCTTTCTTTGTCAGCGGTTTGCTTTCACTGAAGACCAAAATTACCAGGTTGATGAGGATTTCTGTAAAGATGGGCTTTTTTCTTTCAAGTATGTGTTTTTAATGGTTTAAGGCCTATGAAGTGGCAAAAACAAATCAGTTAAATACTTCCCCGCTCTCAGCAGTCTTCACATGCATGCGCCTCTCTGAAAGCACTCAGAAATAGTGCACATGTAGCAAAATGATTTTGCTCTTTTGCTGTAGATTACATTGTGACTAAACCATTAAACGACAATGCTTAAATACCCCAAAATGCATGCGGTAGATTTCTAGTGGTTCATCACAAAATAAACTCAGAACAAGCATCATGTTCTGTGGTGTGGGTGGGGCTTAAGCCCAGTGTTATACTCACATGGGTCTCTAGCGATGAAGTGTGCACCTAGAGCTGGGTGCAGGTTGGAAGGGTTTGGTGTGGCCATCAGTTTACTCTTTGCCATCTTCGTGTTGGCTTTTGCAAACTCCAGACGCAGCGTTTGAGGGCTCTCTGGGTCAAAGCGGATTCCCTGAGAACAGATGAGACAGGATGCACTTTCATACAATGCACAAATCAAGCAACTGCTTCATAAACCGAACAGCAGCACAAGTGCACTGATTCCCAAAGTATGCTCATGAAATGCATGACGTCATGGAACTTTTCTTAGGGACCAACTGAAACTTCCCCACCCCCCATAGAGAGGAGACCAGCATCTGAGTCAGACTTAAGAGCAAAGTTTGGAGGACATAAAAGCACAGACAGTTATATGAATAATTAAAAGTTGCCATCACTTTAGCTTACTGACGGAGCAAGTCACTTACATTCAACGCATTCTTGGCCGCTTCAGCCCCAGACCGGCTGTCAAACGTGACAAACCCCACAGGCTAGAAAATGAACAAACACATCAGATGGATAAACAGACAAAAGCAAGTACCAGTCAGAAAAATCTCTGAAAATAAAATGTTAAGAATGTACCAGTTCACCTCAAATTCAAAATAAATTATATTAGCTTTAATATTAAAATGAAAGTACGAGTTAAAAACAAGTAATGATGTGCTTAAAAAAAAAAAAAGAAAAAGAAAGTTTCAACCTATATAAATTTTAAACAACCACATACATCGAGAGATTAGAATAAGATAATTTGGTTAAAAAAGAAAAAAAAGGGAGGTTAAATATGAACCGGACATTTTAAATAAATTGGGAGAAATCATAATCCACACTAAAAGGAAATAATTCAACTTTACCTGTTTTGAGGTCAGTTTTATGAGAGATCCCTCATATCCCTGTTTAATAAAAAAGGACAAATGAAAAATCAGAAATTTTTTTTTTTAACCAAAATCACCACATCCAGAAAAATGTGGACTGACTAAATTCCCAGATTTTTATTTTTTGTCTCTCACCTTGAAGGGTCTGAACAGCAGGTAAAGCTCACGTGGTTTGATATCGACAGGCAGTCCGCTGACAAATAGTGTTCGTACCTAGAACAGGGAAAGGGCTAAATGACATCAGCAAACAAATGACACAAAATGCAGGTGACCTCTGACCTATGAGTGCCATGTATGGTTTTATAATTGTGCATCTGAAAGGAGAAAAACAGAAACTGCTTAGAACTACCTTGGACTGTCTCTGTCCCTTCCTATTGTGTCAGTCTCCCCGTTTGTCTGTTGAATTTGCTATCGGAGACTGAATTAGTTCAGATCAAAATCATGAGATCATGTTAGTTTAGTGAGCAGAAGTGTGTGCATGGTGATCAGGTGTGTGTGTGACCCTAAGCATGGATGCAGAAACTTCTGCAGGGCGCGGACAGCATTATTGCTCCAATGTGAGTAGAAGGTAGAAAACCAAATTTAACTTGAAAAATTTACAGGATGGATCAAATGATATTACAGTGAACAGAGAGAGCAAAGGGAGATCAAATAAAGAAAAAAAATAATTGAAGGATGACCCGCAAACCGGCACTCGACCTTGGAATTCCTAGAACATGTTTAATCCAACAAATTAAGACTAAGTATCACAGATTCTAGAGTTACTCAAAAAGCAGTGGCCTTTTAAAATCGATGTAGCAACTCATACAGATCTAGAGGGGAGAAGAGAAAGATTGGAGGAAGGACACAGTGTGCCATGACCTTTTACGGAAAAGGGGAAAGAAAGAGGGGAAGAGAGAACTTTGGTTCAGCCTGACCCATCACATTCTCCAAATGCTTCAGGAGGTGAACAACCGAAATCTGAAAGACCCTGGGCTTTGGGTGAACCTCACAAAAAAAAATAAAAACATGTGCAGCTCACATTTTACCACAGAACTAGAAACAAGATTTTTGTTTTGGCTTAAAAAAAAAAAAAAAAAAAAAAAAAAAAACCTGCATTGTGATATAAATTCTCCTGAACACAAATTTTTAGTCCAGATTCTCAAAGTATAGAAGTTTTTCCTATTATTAGAGTTAAAGTTTATAGGAATTAAATTCTTCTGTTTTGTAATTCTTATATCTGTGCAGTTAATGAAACCGTAATTTGTCCAATAGAGTAAAAAAAAAAAAGTTCCAAAATTCCTATTATCTCAGTCAGGACTGTCAATAAATTCTGTCATTGGTCCCGTATAATACTACTTTAAGGATTTTTAATTTAAAAATGTCACTTTTTTTTTTTTTTACTCCAATATGCTCGTTAAGAGAGTCATATTTTTCATTGTGTTAAAAAAAAATGTAATGGTATTCTTTTAAGGAATTATATGCCATGGTACAAGAATAATGGTAGCAATTTAACACCACGGTGCACAAAATGTGGTACCAACACTAAAAACAATGTGTCAGGTCATTAAAGTGCTAAAACAGCCACTCATCAGTGTGCATCTCTGGACAAACGTCAAACATGTCCACTAATAAATCAGCCACTGGAAACCTGTCATTTCCGGAGCATCTCAGAGGAGCGAGTGACCGAACGGCTGCAGGGAGAGCAGTTTAAAACCCTCAGCAGAAACTTTGGTTATCCTCAATGTTCCTGAAACACGAGTGCAGTGCTCAAGCGCTGCCAGCAGCTGAGAGGGTAAATAAACAACAGGAATTTCATCAAAAAGGAATAAACTCTACAATGACAAATAATGGACAATGTGCCACGTAATAACCCAAATAAACAGTCGATTCTGTCGGCGGTCAGTAAAACGGGATGCAGGTTTAACAGGACAGAAACAAAGGGCATGCAAGCGACCGGTCCGAGGCACAGAGGGAGGAAACCCCTGTCCGAATTATTGCAGGTTGAACACAATGAACAATCTGGACAGGCCACACCAAACGCTCTGACCCAGTGCTGCCCAGTAACAATCACAGGACACAACTCCCAGCCCAGATTGCACCAGTTACACAACGATCCTCACTAACTTCTCACTAGAACAAAAAAACCCTGCTCAAGTCTGTTGTGTTTGCAAACTGCCTTGTAAGGTCTTGAGCCAGCAAAACACTGAACTGCAGGAAATGCCTCTACAAGAGGTCAGAGGTGACATCTACACATAAGAGCAGAGAAACTGGTGTAGAATATTGCTAAAAATAAGACTTTAGGACCTATAGAATAAGAAATGCTTCTTTATAAACTCATTTTTTATTTCAATTTACTGCAAATGCTGAAAGACTAAATTTTAAAGAATAAGTTAAAAGCTGCACATCACACACACAAAAAAATAGATGTAGATTAAGTAGAATACAATAGAGATTACACAACTGCGTCTGAAGTTAAAATTAATCAAAAGCTAAAATTATAACAATGACCCCTTTTGTAAAAGATGACATCCATATGTTTTTAAAAAAATGGATTACAAGTCAACGCAAATTAATGCGTTTAGGACTTTTTTTTACGAAACCCCGAAACGCCGACAATACTTTTGACACGCATTGAAAATGAAGGCACTAAAAGTGAAGATATATTTTTTAATAACCAAGACCCACGTTCAATACGTCATTGTTTGTTTAATGCAGCAAAACATAACAAACCGAAGAAAAAGAGGAAAAAAAGTCCAAAGAAAACCCACTGAAACATTTGCTCGTTAAATCTGGCTTTAAACTTTAGAGAGTGTCTCATCAGGTGAGTCATATTTCAATACCAACTTCAAGATTAATCATCAACAGACTCCACACATTCCTCTCAAAGCTTTTCCACAGTAAAAACGCTTTTCCTCAAAGCGGCAAACGCCTCCGAAACGCTTCACACGAGATTTAATCGACATGTCAAACGCCAAAACAGTTTTCCCACAGTCATCCATCCGCCGGCAGTGACTTGAACTTCACTAAACGAAGTTTGTGTTTACTAAAATAGTTTATTTCTCTTACCTCCTCCTCTAATGAAACACTGGTGTTCGTCTCTGAATCTGACTTCAGACTCATTGTGTAACTTTAACGCTTCTTTGTGCCAGAAAAGTAAAAAAAAAAAAAAAACGTTTCCCTGTCGGTGATTTTGTCCCTGGTGTGCGTTAAAGTTGCAGAAGAGAATCTGGTGTCGTTTGTGCCCAGTGAAGCCGTGAGTTAAAGCCACAATCCGAAAGTAAAGGTGAAAGGTGCTCTGTGAGGGTGACAGAAGGGAAAGGAGGTGATTTTTGGAGTTTGTTTCCCTTCTCGCTCACATCAAGCTCGTTTGAGTTGAAGTGGAAAGAAAGGAGGAAAGAGGAACCGTGGGTAGATTTAAAGCTGAAGTTGTGCGTCTGCTCTTCTGTCCCATTAGCGGATCAATCATGTTAAACGCGCGCTCCCGAGCTTCAGATGGGACTCAGCTGCGCGAGGCCCGGCCCACTTTACCACCATCATCACCATATCTAACCCCTCCTTTACATCCATGCCTGCCTAAATATTGTCCGTGGATAGAAGGGATACAGCTCTGACCGTAAACTAATATAAAATTTAATTTCTACCTATTCGAGTGTGCTTTATTAAAGCGATAGTTCACCCCAAAAAGATAATTGAGTCATTAATCACTCATCCTCTTGTCGTTTCAAAATCGTAAGATCCTTATTAATCTTCAGAACACAAATTAAGATATTTTTGATGAAATCCGAGAGCTCTCTGACCCTCCATATAGAGGATATCACCACGATCAATGCACAGAAACATCTGTAAAATAGTCCATGTGACATCAGGGGTTCATCTGTAATTTTACAAAGCTACTAGAATACTTTTTGTGCACAAAGAAGGGTTAGCGTTCTCCCAGAGTTACCAACTTTTGCCATTTTTGTGATTAGTCCAGAATGTATACTTAATATTATCAGTGTTGTTTACATTCAGTAGACAGCGTGTGGATGCTGACTGTAAACAAAGCTCATTACGTTGATTACATTCTGGGGTAGCCTAGTTTCCAAAATGGCGAAAGATGGTAACTCATGGAAAAGAATTGTTAAATAAGTTATGTTGTTATTGATTTCTTTGTGCACAAAAAGTATTCTTGTATCTTCATAAAATTTCGGTTGAACCCCTGATGTCACATGGACTATTTACCAATGTCCTTGCATTTCTGTGCGTTGATCGTGGTTCATCACCTAAGCATGGATAAATAATATAACCTTTCCTAAAAAGATACTAAAATGTAAATGCTAAGTATATTACAAATGTACATATTTATGAACTTAATGAAAATACCCTGCAATTGTACTCTTAGTATACTAAACTGGAATACTCAAAGTTAAATTGTGATGAAATAGTGCCGAAGTCCAACTAAAGATACACTGAATGTATCTTCGAGTGTGCTGAAGTGAATCTACTGCAAGTATACTTCAGGTAATATCTTGCATTTAAAGACCTTTTTTATTCAAAGATCACACAATCTTGGTGACATGAAAGCACAATTTAGCCATGATATAATAAAATGTGCATTGTGCAGTAAAGAAATACTGCAAATATATAATTATATTCGTATATCAGTAAGTCTTAACTGATATGTCTGTAATGTTAATGGATTTGAAGCATGAAAATAAAGTATTAGAAATAAAATATGGCAGGTTTTTTTTTTTACTAGGGCTATGTCTTTCTCTGATCTTATATCTTTACATAAACACAACATATCTAAACCTGCCTATGGATCATTTAACTGTGTCTTTTAATCTAACCAGGGCTATTGCTAAATGCATAAGGCCCAGGACAGCATTTTATGGGTGGATTCCCTCTACCTCAGCCCAATGTGTAAATGATACGACAGAGGCCTTCATCACTGGGCCGAGAGCACATCGACAGAAGCCCTGTACGTCCCCCTGCCCTCCTTTTTCCTTTCTAATTTCTGCACTTGAACATTTAATTTATTTCTATGCTTTGACTGCAGGGCTCGTAGGAGTTTTGGTAGGCTTTGTTTTGAATGTTCATAGCAGTGTGTATGTCTGTGTGTGGATGAAATGCCACAGTTTCCTTCACTGTAATGTGAGACAGAATCAACGCATTTTAAACGGCTGAACAATTGCTCTGGGGTTTTGGCGCCACATTACCAAAATCAACTGAATTGTTTCTGTCCACATGTGACGTAAATACTGGATATGGGTTACACACATTTAGATTCTGATTAAATATCCCACATTGCTTGTTATCTAAATATCCTGAGGTCTGTGAGATCTCACGGCTGTCCCGCGTGACGTGCTCAGCTCCGTCTCGTGACACTCTTGATGTCCCACGCATTTTATGGTGAATGCGCTTTAGTGTGAAACATTTACAATCCTGTAAAAGCATTTACCAGACAGTTTCTTGACTTGTGTTAAAGCAGACAAACAAAAACATAGTTTTTACACTTTCAATAATTGCTCCTTTACATCACAACTTGCATTTTGTCTGTAAATATTATAATATTAACTTTCTGTAAATATTGTTGTATTTATATCTGTAAATTTCATAATATTTAAAATAAAAGTTGAATAGATTAAAGAATAATAGATTATGATTTGTTATATTAAGATGACAACAACAATGTTATGGTATATGAAAATATATATTAATATCTATATGACTATGCATCTAAATTTTAATAAGAAAGTATTATAAGTTAGATTTTTTAATTCTATCTAATTTTAAATCTAACTATTAGAATATAATATAATATAATATAATATAATATAATATAATTTTTTTTTACCATTTATTTAAATGGTATTCATTGTTATTTTATCATCATTGGCCATAAACTATCTTGTTGTTTTTGAGCATCATGCAGTGTGTCTCTCTGAAGATTATTTCAGTAATTTTTAAGTATCATTCAAAATTTATATATATTTAATTGTAATTAGAACAAATCTTCACATTTATATCTTATACAACATATATTTAAATAAATGTTATAAAAATGTTAAAATAATAAAATGTAAATATTTTTAGTTATAATTACAATTAAATATATATAACACATATGATAGTATTTAAAAAATGTAATATTTTAAATATGTTAAATAATGTGATTTTTTATTTTATTAATTTTTAAATGTCATTATTTAAAATGTATATATATATATATATATATATATATAAAATTGTAATTATATTATATTATATTATATTATATTATATTATATTATATTATATTATATTATATTATATTATATTATGACTTTTATTTAAATATATTCATGTTTTTTTTTTCATTTTTGCACATATTTTAAGGTCAGCTGGTTGTTTTTGAGCAACATAGTTTTGTGTTTTTATTAATGTCAGAGGCATTTTCATATTTTGAGCTGTAATATCTAATCAAGTAGATGTATAATTATAAAGATCCAGGGCTCACAGGCCAAGTCTGTGTGTTTAAGTGCGTGATTCAGCTGGTCTAATATGTACACAGGCAAGACTGAAGTGTGTGTGTGTGTGTGTTTGTGTGTGTGTGTAAAGGTGCTTGTGAGTGTGTCGGAGTGTGTGTTAATGCACGCTCAGCCTGTGTGTGCAGGAATGACTGGTTTCCTGACTTTGTACTGGAACACAATTATTCAGAGACCAGAAACTTGCTGCCGGGTTTCTAAAGCCTTAACAATCATTTACCTGCTTACTGCTTAACTAAAACAATCTCTGACCTTCCTAGTTCATATGTGTAGAGGAAAAGATGCCATAATATCTGCGGTTTACACCTCCAGCCGCTGATATTCTGATATCCTTTTACAACATTGACAATTGTTGTGGTATTACAGCTGTAGTGTGTTTATTTACAGTCCCTCGCTGTACAAAAATATTTACATGTACCATTTCAGTAATGATCTGTATTTAAGATATTGCACAGATCAGAACTTTTGAGCTGTAAAATATTTAATTTATTGCTTAATTTTTTCCATTCTTAAGTTTCGCAATGCTGAATATTCATGAGCATTGCTAAAAGCTTTTGAGTTACTTATTTACCTATGACTCACACATGCACAGTCATGTTTTAGGATTTCATTGAGAGTTTATGTAGAAAAGGTCTGTTTAAGACCTCGTGCATCTTAAAGAACGCTATAAAAGTAGTAGAACAAATTTTTAATTTCTGTATTATATTAATGCTCCTTCATTCATTGCAATTTGACTGCTGCTTTGCAAAAATGAAAAAGATAAATTAATTGATTGACAACTTTTTCTTTTTTTTTCTTTCTGTCTTTTTTGTCTTTTTTTCAACAAATTCTTAAGAGTGTGCATTGTAAAAGATGATTTTGTGAAGATAAAAAAAGACAATATTTACTGGAGTGCATCTTACAAGAAATCAATATTTCACTGTTTATAAATTTGCAGCATGGGATAAAAAAATAAAAAGGTAATTTACTTTTATCCCATTTTATTTTACTGTGGGATAAAAGTAAATTATTTTTTCTTATCCCACAGTTCTGAATTTTTCTCACAATTCAGAGAAAAAAAACTTCAGAAGAATTGTAAAATATAAGTTTGCAATTGTACGAAAAATCATGAGACAGAATTGTATATCGTGCGATTCTGACTTCTTTCTCAGAAATCTCAAATGCAAGTTTATATATTACAATTCTGAGTTTATATCTGATAATTTTGACTTTTTTCTTAGAGTTTATGTATAGAGTTTCTATATAGCCACAATTGCTTTTTAATTTTTTAATTCAGTGCCAGTAATGGGTTTCCATATTTACTTGCTGTTTCTTTGTAAGTAATTGTGAAATCTACTAACAATTCCTGAGTGTTTTTCAAAGGTTTTTTAGTGTTGCATTGGTTCATTTTAGTGGTTCATTTCTGAGTTGAATCTCTCTTTAGATCAGTCTGCAAATGTTTTTCTCGGTTAACTGAGATATCAGATAAACACTCAAATTAGCGAAGGGCGTGATTTGGGCGTTGCTTTTACCCTGTAGTGTCCCAGCGGGGGTCTGCATCTCTTTTGCAGACCACCCTGCCCCCTTCGTAATCAAGAAAAAGCTGGTAGAGATAAACACGTCTGCCACAGTCACCTCGCTATCAGACGCCAGGGGTATATATATAACAACCTCTAACATTCTTCATCACCAGAGATAACAGTTTAGAGGAACTGCAGGGGTCACTCAGGGGGTCAGTAATACAATTCCAAGGATGTAAAAGTTCATAAATGGAGGGATTCTGGTCTTCTTAAGGAGTAGAGAATAGGTGGAAGGAATGGTGTTAACTCCGGGCCCGTGAGCTCGTGTTCTCCATTATAAATCATGTTTGTGTATAGCCTTGTTCCTCTGTTATGTTCAAAATGACAGTGTGCAGATCTCTACTGCACGGAAGGAGCACAAATCAGACACGTTTGTTTGACAGAGACAGGCGAGATGTTCTCACTCTCGCACGGCCTCAGGATTACAGCATTAAACAGGCAGAACATGGATGTTATACACTGAAAAAAATGACTTTCCAAAGTTATAAATGAAGATCATTGGAGTATGTTTCACACAAACTATTTTAAAATGTCATGTTTAATTTTCAAAATGTTACTTGCTGCTTCTTTGTAATTATTTATATAATTTACTAGCGATTTCTATGTAAAAATTAAGTAGAGGGGGAAAAAAATAAGTAAAAATCTGTGCACATTTTTTTTAGTGTAAGAGTAGTAAGCAAGCTTATTTTCACTATGGTATAAAAAGTAAAAAAATGTCCCCCGTCACAATGCAGACCTCCTCGCAATTCCAAGTTTGTCTCAAAGTTCAGAATTTTCTTAGAATTGTAACTTTTTATCTGACAATTCTGAATAAAGTCATAATTGTGAGATATAAACTTAAGATCTTGCAATTCTAGATTTTTTTTTTCTTTTCAGAATTATGAGATTAACTATATCTGATGAATGTTTCTGTAAACTCACAGCCAAAAGTCTGAATTGTGAGATAAAAGGTGTCAATGATCTTTACATTTTTTATTCCGTGGAAGAATAAAAAATAAATAAACAAACAAAAAAACTGAACTGCAATATGTAAACTTCTTTCTTTCTCAGAATTGTGTTTATGTCTCAGTCAGAATTGCAAGAAAAAAAGTCTGAATTGTGAAATAAATCCATGTATTTTTTTTGTATTCCATGGCAAACACACACTTCAGTGCTGAAAACATTCAGAAGATTGTGAAGATTCACTACAAAACAATAAAAAATGCTAAAAACATTTGTTTTGGACAGAGGATCTTTCGCAACAACATCAGGGAAATATGAGCATTGGTAAAACTGAGCATTTTCAAATTTGAGTTTGCAATGAGTTTATTGGGTGAATGTGGGGAATACTCCTGGCAAAACTTTCTTTGGAACTTTAACTTGGAATATGAACATTTTACATAGTTAATATTAACAGAAACTGTCATGTCGGACTACAGACGCTGAAAACACCATTTTTAATGTGCGCTGTATCTCTCAGTGCTGTCAGCTGTGTTTGACGCACCGCAGAGCTGCGTGTAAAATATTCAGAACCTCTTATTGCAGTTTCGTGTCTGTCTGAAAATGGTTTCGTGATTCCTAAGACCTAAATTTGTTCCTGGTTAAGACCACATTTCCATTTTTATCAGGATGATACACGTAGTCTTGAAGTTAAATCAAGAGTGTAACGTCATTGTGTTGTTGTTGTCATTGTGGTTCGTGTCAATACTGAATATTCAAATTCATGTTGAATGTTGAATGTTATCATGAATGGCTACCAGTAAAGTGCAAACACTGCTGTGGCAAATTATTTGCATTAAATATAGTGCTTTAACTCCAACTTATTTCAATGTGTGTACTTTGTGATGCTAAATTTGTGTTTAAACCCAAGGTAAAATATTCAGGCTTTCTAAAATTGTCAGCATGAGACAATTTTCATACATTGCACAAACAAAATCTTTTTTTGATTTTCATGACCATTTCCTGACCTCTCTTGACCCTTTAGCAGGTTGTTTTTGTTATTGCACCTTTAGGTTTGTGTATGGAGCAGTTTGGGCACAAGCTTAACCAGCTAAGCCCAGGATATCAGGATAATTTAAAAGGTGTAATAATCACATACATCACATCTGAGATGCTTTGGTCGTCAACCAACAAATCCAGTCGTATTAGGTAAGTCCTTTTCTGCATCTTTCGCACAGAGTTCAAAGTTTTATCCATCACATGCTTGTCTGGTGGCCCAACAGTGAGTGTTTTGTTGTGTAAGCAGTGCATCAGACAGTAAAAAAGACAATAGATTATATATGACTGTAAAAAGGACAATAAAAACACACATAGGTCTCTAAGAAAGTCTCTCTCTCTCACGCACACACACACACTCAGGAAAAACAGACGTGGAGTATCTTTTTAAGAAGTGCTGGAGTGACTGTAAACTGTTTCTTGCAGTTGTATATACACTCTTGGCTCTCGTGGGTTTATAGAGACTCAAGATTGGCTCCTTTTAAGGTGAATTCCCTGTTTGCTCTCTGCATTGAACTTCTTCTGCCAAGAGCTGTTGGGAGACCGTTCCAGTGAAATCTCCCTGAGAAAGAGAGAGACACGAGCCCCGGTGGGCAACAGGAAATTCAGTAAAATCATAAATAAGACCATAACCACAAATTAGATCTTACTTGTTTCATCTACAGACATCAATGAGATTAAATTGAGATAAAATAGAGGATGCAAGTCAGTATATGCCATTTAAGTACACAAACTCTCAGGATACTCATATATTTACATATTAAAGACACTATAAAAATAAAATATGCAAGTATGAATTCCATCGCTTTATATACTTACAGTATTTTTGGCTGATTTGTTTTTATTTGAATGATTTTGGCAAAACCTGAGACAAAGTTGATGCAGAACTGGAAAAAAACTAAGACTCCTCTCTCTCCTCGTTTCCTCCCAAAACATTCATAAATATCTCTTTCGTCTGCTTTTCAGCACGACTGGACACAGAAGTTCATAGCTGTTGACACACATCAACTAAATAAACCAGCCCGCTGAGTGATTCCTCACCCAGACGTGATACGCGAGTAGAAAAGCACAGATTTGCTGATTAGCACAGCTTAAACATTCTTTACAACACCCATTGGCTTTCTATTCCCATTGTTTAAGAGTATTTTTTTTTTTAGATCTAACATCCAAGAGCTCAAATGTAAACAAATGACTTTCAGAAGACCGAGGCCTTTTATGGAGTCCGGAGCAGCTGAGATAAATTAAACTATCAGTGTTTATTTTCCGAAAAAATCAGCAGTTGAGCAGCCCTTCGTCAGCTGATAAAACACACTGACGGAGGGCAAAAGATGAAATTGGACTAATATAAAGACTAGAAAGTCCCTGATTTAAAAGGATAAACTGGAAAAAGAGAGAAGCAGAAGTTTACTACGTAATCCTGCGTTATCGACGTGGAAGATCTAGGTCTTGTAAACCCGTGTGGTCAAAAAGCTTGAAAGTCTTTTATTAGCTTGAGGATTTTAAAAGTCTATTTTTGAACAAATAGATTCTCTCTGTCCTTTTAGGGAGAAGAAGCACTCATGTACATCAAGACATGAAGAGCAATATCATTCCCAGCTATTGTTACACATCGAGGCCTGTGTGTCTGTACAGTGGTGAGTTCATTAGTGTGTTACTGGTCTTTTCTGTCTTTTTTCTGCCTTAAAAGGGCTGGCTGTAAGTCGTATTGTTGACTAGGGGCCGGAGTGACATTGGCCCCCTGATGCGTCCACCTGATATAGCAGCAAAAGATCACAGACAAGGACTTTCAGCACGGTCCAAACTTGAGATAAATGTACTAAGCAGATTTTGATGGATGTTCATGCTGAAAGGACCAGCATGTATAATTTCCAAACCAACAGTAAATTCAAATAAAGTTCCCAGCAGGGCTGTGTGGTATTCATAACTGCCTTTGAAACTGCCTAATTCAAAATTGAATTTGACTTCATTTCCCAGAATGCATCACCTGTGTTGAGTGTTTTTGAATTACCATTCCTCTTGCTGTCATAATTCCATTTTCTGTGGAGTTTGGCCAACTCACGAATTGCAGCGGAGCCAATTCTGAATTTTGCACAACGTTTCAATGCTTTCTTATTGATTTCAGTACAAGGATAATTGAAAAATCATGTGACATTGAAAATAATTTAAATATGGATGGCTTGAGAGTGAGTAAGTTTCATTTTGAGGTGAAGTATCCCTTTAAGCTAGTTACTTGGTCAACAAGCTACAGATCTGAGATGTTCACCTATTGACCAGCATAGAAATTCATACTAGTGTTGGTCGTGCTGGTCTTCATAAAGTGAGTTGACCGTAAGTCCTCTTTTTCCCAGACATATGCTGGCTGGGATTTCTAAATTGCATAAATTTTTCAGGCTTTGGCTATTGTTTTTATACTTGATTAAGGTAATGACTGAAAAGTAGTTTGGCCAACAGGGTTGTACATAATCAACCAATCACAGCACGTGAGAAGGTGGGATCTACAAAGTACGGTTAAGCAATGCAAAAATGTGTACATATAATGTAAGAGGACATGAAAACAGGAAAACAAAGCCAAAACCTGGACATTTTAGGCAATTTAGAAATCCTGGCCAGGACTTGTCTTTGGGAAAAAAGCGCATATAGACACCCTAAGAAAATCTAAAATGCATTGATAACAAAATCCTGTCAATGTGGGTTGGTTGTGCTGCATCTGTGCAGGATTCAGAGATGGTCGTCCTGGTGGGGTGTGGCTGGAGAAAGGCTGTACGACAGCAGGCTTTTAGCAGCCCTCAAGAGGGACTGTCTTCCATCTCACTGCCTTTTCTTCCACACAGTCAAATCTTACAGTTCATTACCCAACCTGAGCTAAAAACATCCTGTGCCGAGTCTGAGAGAGAACCAGAGAAAAGAAATGAAATGCACATCAAAGATACATGAGAACGGAGAAGGAAAGTAAAGCCGCTCCTTTCAATTTTTAATTCGTCATGTGTAATCAAATTTTCATTTTGCAAATCACAGCACACGGATGTGGAGGTAGAGAGCAGGGCCGAACTGACATGGACACTGAAGGGTAATAATATATATTATATATAATCAGATTTGTAATTAATCAATATGGGTTTTTCAAAGAATGATTCCTTACATCTTGCATTTGAATCTTGGAAATATGGTTTCCTCCCTTGCAGAGAGATGCCCATCAGGCTCCCTTAAAGGAACAGTTCAAAAACGAAGCTCAAAAATGAAAACTATGTCATCATATATTCACCTTCATGTTGTTCCAAATATAAATGATTTACTTTCTTCCATGAAATACAATGACATTCAATGTCAGGACAAAAAATAATAAATAAATAAATCCATGTGACTTGTGTACTGTATTTAAAGTCTCTTTTCAGAATTAATAATTTTCAACTGCTGTGACTGAATCATTGAATCAGTGAAATGAATCAGTTTGATTCATGAACAGATTATTGCTCAAACGGAAGTATGAACCGCTCACAGATGAACCGATTCTTTATCAAAGATTTGGTTCAAAAGAAAAATTCATTGACAAATTTGGCATCACTATTATCTGATTATCCCTACACTCTTAAAAAGAGAAGAACCATTTTTGGTTCCACAAAGAACCATTCAGTCAAAAGCTCTTTAAAGAACCATCTCTTTCTTATCTTTTATAATCTTAAGAACCTTCTTTTAACACAAATAACCTTTTGTAAAATAGAATAGGTTCTCAGATGTTAAAGATTCTTTATGGAACCATTTAGACAAAAAAGGTTCTTCTATGACATCATGAAGCACCTTTATTTTTAAGAGTGTAATATCGGCAGATTTTTTTCCCGATGAACTTTAAGTGAGTATTACATGAAGACAAAGGAAATCTAACAGCTTAATTTCACTCGGTTTCTCTCACAAAGCTATCATATGACTCAGAATATAGAGCATAAATCGTATGGACTACTTTTATGCCATTTTTGAGTCCTATTTTATATAAGCTTGAGTTCATGATCATTGTAACTGGATGCAAAAAGAACCATTTAAAACAGGTTTGGAATGAGTTTGTAGGTGAACTATCCCTTTAAAGATCACATCCCTTATGAAGTCAAATTACAAAATACATCGCAAAAAGAGAATCAGCAGTCATTGGCTAAACATGCTGCTTGAAGCTCTCGTGTTCATTGCATCTCCTGCTGCTGCTGTCATGCTAAATAAACCTCATTGTTCCCAGTCACAACATGCCTCCTGTCTGGCCTTGTGTGTGTTTTCCTGTTCCCCCCTGGACTCCATCACGTCATCCGAGGCCTACCGTACAGACCGAGCGGAGGCTGATCATGCCTTATTCATGCTCTCCAGCTCTGGGAAGCTCTAGCTGGGTTAAAACAAGCCTCTCTGTCCCCTGAACGTCCATAAACGATGAGCGTTAAAGCCTGCGCCGGAGTAGCCCTGCCGTTCCCAGCAGTACCACCGCAGGGACGCTAAATCATTCACAGCACTGTGGCTTCAGAAAGAAAAGTTTCTGCTCGCTTGTGGTCTACGGTGAAGAAAAAGATGAAGTTGGCATAGCTAGATTAGTCGAAGCTGGTCTTAACTCCCTTGAATTCATGACATTCCCAGTGGAAACGGACCTAACATTAGATTTCAGTGGAAAAAAACAAACCTATTGTCAAACAGGAAGAGTCAAGAGAAGAAACACAGGAAGTGAGGTCATCATACTAAGGTACGGCTGAGGAATTATAAACCTGAGCATAAAGACAGGACAACTCTATTGTTCAGAGAAGGAAGGATGCTTCATTTTCCTATTGACAGATAACACCAAATGTCTCAATCAACTCTACAATATTGTGTTAGTATTTTGTCCGATGATTTTCTAAATTCCAGCCAATACTTATAAGCCAAAACTTATTTTCATGTTGTAAATCCTAAATGTAAAAATATATTTTTAACTACAAGTCGCTTTGGATAAAAGCGTTTCCTAAATACATTTAAATATCATGTAATTATAATACATAAAAAATTCTGTGTTATTTTAGTAAATTTAAAATATAATAATTTGAAATGCTGAAAGTAAGTCTTATTTATTTCTAAATTAGTATAAATTAATCATTTGTATTAATATTTTGAATCCTTTTAATTTTTATATTTCCTCTTCTCATTTTAATTTGAAAGTTTTAGTAATTTTGTTGTGTAAATAAGTATAGTTTTAGTTATGTCAGTTCATCAAGTTAATTTAAAAACAAAATGAGACCAGTAATAGAAATGAATTTAGGCATCACAATGTAAAATACAGTATGAAAAATTGATATTTATCTTAAAATATTACATTTAACAGTGTCTTTAAATCATTATAGTTTCTATTAATTAACTTTAAGTAAACATTTAGATGCCCAAGGTAAATGTAAACATATGTGAAATGATCATCCAATGGTACCAATATATCATATATCTAGGTATTTTTTTAGACTTGTTTTGATCGATCAGGCTGTGTATCACACCTCTCCTTCTCTCTTCCAGGCGATTAACTCCCAGAAGGCCGTGGGTGTCTGGACATGATGTCACACCTCTAACATCTTCTAGCCTCTGCTACCTGAAAGTGACAGCTCTTGGCTGAAGAGAAAACCTGTGTGGATCCGATCAGTTGTGTTTCTATGCACTCAGTACTGTACTGTATGTGTCACCAAAAGTTCTAGTTTCCCTGTGTTTTTAGTAATTTCCAGTGTTTCTATTGTTTCTATTAAATGTAATCATAAAAATAAATAGTTAAAATTAAAACTGTATTTAAGAAGTTTTAATAAATATAATAAGTGAATTAATAAATATAAGTATAAATAACAGATTAGATTAAAACAATGTAAACTATGCATAGAGTATAATTCTGTTCTTAACCAGCAATACTTATTACTATACTAGCTGTTTTAGGTTGACCAGCCCTAATTGGCATAAACCAGCCTGTACTAGCATGGAAATTAATGATCTTTTCAGCAGGGTTTTATAACCATTTCAACACACATTTTTGTCTGCATTGTTTTTTTTTTCAGAAAGATTCTCAGCATCTTTCTCTTTTCCTAAGAGAGGAGGTGCTACAGGTACAAGTGGAGCCGCGGTTTCACCTAAAAGCAGAAAGAGCGTCCCAGAGGTCCCTCAACATCCCCCGTATGTCTCTTCTCTCTTCCCTCCTTCTTTCTCTCTCGCCTCACTGAAGCCATCCGATTGCATTAGCCTCATAGCAGTGCTAAAACGCTCTCCCTGCGCCCCCTCTGTCCTCTGCGCTGTTGCCGCCCTCATTTCCACCAAACAGAAACACTTTGAAAATCCTCAGAAAAGGAAAAGATCGTGGGCCTCACTTCCTGCGCCGGGTTTGTGTTTGATAACGCACAAGACAACACAATGCCAATAATGACAGAAAATTCCTCCAGTGATTCTGTAATTAGCTTGTGGATCTGTTCATATTATGGTCATGCTCTGGTCTTTACTTCTTATGCAGAGCTGAATAATCAGCAGAGGTCATCTCTAACAGCCACGTCATGGTCACCAGACTATACGCCAAAATCATAGGTAGCTGGACAGGTATGGAGTCAATTTAACGCCGTATATATACACAAAAAATTTACGTTTTGCAAACGAGAATTAAAGTATTGAGGAAAATAAAATTGCTTTTTTTAAACAAAAATTAAGAATACACACAGTCGGTATCTAGTCATAGTTGGGGGCGGAGTCGGCGTGGGGGAAAACAGTGAAAATCGTGTGTATTTGAATGACAAAAATGAATGAAAGTGAATGAAATGATTGAAAGTGTAAAAGTTCAGACACAAGACCAAGTTATTACGTATCCTCACGCTTTTTTAAGTGGGTATACGAAAATCCTTGGTCTTTTCTAGTGGTATCACATTGACTACACCTCTTAGCAGATGCGTTTAGGTTCGACACTAGGCTAACGTTACATAGTTTTGCTTCAGGTAGAATAATAAGGCTAATTATATATGCATGCCACTTTCTGAAACAACCTTACACAGTTTTGATAACGTTATAATGAACACAATGTTACCGTAGCATGCCCTTGATGAAATGGCGACTGCACACATACACATGCTTAGTCTTGGGATTCCACAATCCCTTGATCATCCTCACAATTTATTGCTTGTAGCCAATTTGTCCTCCTTTCCGGTTCTGTATGTTTGTTAGGAAGGATGTAGAACTTTAATAATTTGTTAGTTTATTGGAGGTACAGAAAACGACACAGCAACTCTTCGGCATGATTGTCCCATGTATTTCAATAGGCACCATGGCAATGTTTCCCCCCATGGGCTAAATTCACATCATGTGATGAGTGGTTCCCGGGGGCGTTCCCAGACCAACCGTCTGTATCTATTGCAAAACATAAATGAAACAGCGCGAAAGCAAGGATTTTGCAATAAACATTTTCCATGGTCATATCTATTAATGTATTTGCAACGCTGCTTTTATTTTGTGTGTCAGTCTAGTTTGAGCTTGCAATACCATTTTTTCCTTTGCGCTTCACTTTTCTGCACATCTCTCTTTGTGGCACTGTTTTGACGTGGGGGCGGAGTCAAGGGACAGGGGCGTGTACAACACGACTCCCTGGAAGTGACGTCATCGGCCAGAGACGCAGCACACTGATCCAGGTCCTGTCATGATGAGCAGAGACTTTCGAGTGGATCGTTTATTTTTATTCAGTAGCATTAAAACATTTGTGTTTTCATTTTATTTACTTTATTAACAAATGTAAACTCTTAGAAAAAAAAGGGTTCATTGGGGTTCTATATAGAACTATAGGGTTCTTTACTCAACTCCAAAGAACCTTTTATGCTAAAAAGGTTCTATAATGACAAGAAAGAACCCTTTTGGCACAAAGGTTCTTTAGGCTATCATTCATTCACATATTACATTATTCTGGAACATTTTGTATTTGTAATTAAATTATTGTTTGTAGTAACTTAATATCACAATTTAATCATCATGACTTGATCATTACATGACTTCATCATGTAACTTTACATTAGCCTAGATGCGTGCACTTTTTAGGCACGATTTGTTTAGTTTTTGAATAAACTTGATACTGTTAAAAGACACATCATTAAAACAAAAAATACGAGTTCACATTTCACACCTAAACACGTGTGGAAAACGTAATTATAACTAGCTACTAAATTAGTTATAAATGCCTATACATATACAGCTATGATTTGCGAACCCCAAACTGACTCAAATGATTTGCGAACCCACTACGAACTCCCGAACTGACTCAAATGATATGCGATCCCGCTCCGAAATCCCATACTGACTCAAATGATTCGCGATCCCGCTATGAACTCCCTAACTGACTCAAATGGTTCGCGATTCCGCTCCGAACTCCCGAACTGATTCAAATGATTCGCGATCCCCAAACTGACTCAAATGATTCGCGAACTCACTTTGAACTCCGAACTGACTCAAATGATTCGCGATCCCGCTCCGAACTCCCAAACTGATTCAAATGACTTGCGATCCCCAAACTGACTCAAATGATTCGCGATCCCGCTACGAACTCTCGAACTGGCTCAAATGATTCGCGATCCCGCTCTGAACTCCCAAACTGGAGTCAGATGACTCAAATGATTCGCGATCCCGCTCCAAACTCCCAAACTGACTCAAATGATTCGCGATCCCGCTACGAACTCCCGAACTGATCAAACGATTGGAGAACCCGCTCCGAACTCCCAAACTGACTCAAATGGATCGCGAACGCGCTCCGAACTCCCGAATTGATTCACATGATCGGCGAAGCTGCTCCGAACTCCCGAACTGATTCAAATGATTTGCGACCCCCATACTGACTCAAACGATTCGCGAACCCGCTACGAACTCCCGAACTGATTCAAATGATTCGCGATCCCGCTCAGAACTCAGAATATAACTCAGAATATATATATTTTAATACAATTAAATATTTTTATATAAAAAAATATTGAAATCATAAATTTTATATTAGAAAAACACTATTAATAAAACTATGGCATGTAGCCATAAAATAATTATCAGTTAAATGAACAGTGTTTCAGTGTAGTTTATTAATGAAAGAAAAAGATTTTAGGTAATTTAGGTAAAACTTGCATGAAGTATCTAATAGTGCTTAAGGTGGCCTATCAAAAATATACAATATGCAAGTAAACAATCAGAAATAAACAAATAAATAAATACTTTTTTATTTTTTCATTTTATTAAAAAAATAAATAAAAAAATCCATCTTCTAACAAAATGCATTTGGTAAAGGCAGAAAATCATAACAAGGTGTTTAAAGGTTAAAACAATTAAAAAGTTTTGTTTTTGTTTCTGGGCCTTCATATTTTTTACCATAATTTTTGTAACAGGCACACATTATTTTATATTACTTAGTTTTAAGGTAGCTGAACACAATGCTTCTTCCAGTTAAAGATACAGGAAATGCAGCTTGTGTTCATTACAGCTAGAGTCTGTGGTGAAAGAATGACAGAGATGTGGTTTTTTGATCGATCACATGAGCTCAGAGAGATCTACTGCTGCTCTAAAGTCAGAAAAAAAGTCTTTCTACATCTTAAGCTTTATAAATCACTTCTTTCGAAATGCCAAACAAAAGAACAGCTTGTCCTCAACACGAGGTGTTTACTTTCTGCTGGGTTCTCCTCTCTCTCTCTCCCTCTCTCCAGCTCCCCCAGCCGACCCTCCCTCGCTCTGTGGAGGAGGACAATCCACTGGCCGCAGACCAGAGCAGAAAAATAAATAAATACTGTAGCGTGAAGTCTATGTGCATGTGTAGAACAAAAGATGCAGAAAGAAGAAAACTGAGGGCAACCACTGATCGTGAACAAACCTGGTGGAGATAGAGAGAGTTTATTTGAGCGGTAGCTCCCACATGACGTCAGACGGAGAGAGTGGGGGTCTCTCTCTGCAACCAGGGGGTCAAGGACAACATGTTCCCAACAAACATAGAGAGAAAACGATTAACACAACTTTCACAGAAGGGGAGAAATATGGAGGGAGATGAGGGGGTCTCTAGAGGACAAAAATAACAGAAAAATGACCTTCTTCTTCACAGTGTCACTGAAAGCATTTTCAATGCTCCTAAATTTAGTTCTCTGAGAAGTTTTTGAGAGAGAAAAGAAAAACATGGGAAATTCCATTCTTTCTCCTTTCTCTCTGTCTCTCTCTCACACAAAACACTATAAAATGCAGTGCAAAATTATAACTCAATTTAGTAAGCTTTTATTATCAAAGTAGAGAGAGAGAGAAAAAAGTTTAGTGTACTTTTTTTTCTATTGCCAAAACAATGCAAAACTAATACATAATAAACTGCATTGCAAGTGTAAAAACTGTTAACTAAACTAAACTAAATGAAACTAAACTAAACTAAACAACAGTGCAATATAAAAATATGATCTAGTATTGACAAAGGAATGCTAAACTACACTTAATTAAACTAAAAAGTGTTGTATAAAAATACAAAATAGTATTGTCAGAGTAATGCTAAACTAAACTAAACTAAGCTAAACAACTAAACTAAACTAAATAACAGTACGGTATGAATGTGAATTAGTATTGCCAAAGCAGTGATAAACTAAACTAAGCTTAACTTAACTTAACTTAACTTAACTAAACAAAACAACTAAACTAAATAACAGTGCAGTATAAAATATGGATAAGTATTGCCAAAGTAGTACTAAACTGAACTGAACTAAACTAAACTAAACTAAACTAAACTAAACTAAACTAAACTAAACTAAACTAAACTAAATAACAGTGTGGTATAAAATATGAATTAGTATTGCCAAAGCAGTACTAAACTGAACTGAACTGAACTGAACGTAACTTCATAACTAAGCTAAATTAAACAGTGCGGTATAAAAATATGAATTAGTATTGCCAGAGCAGTGCTAAACTTAACTAAACTAAACTATACAAGTGTGGTATAAAAAAATGAATTAGTATTGCCAAAGCAAACCTAAACTTAATGTGATGCAACTTAATTTCACTTAAATTAACTTAACAACAGTGTGTAAAATATCAACCTGTATTGCCAAAACAGTGTTAAACTAAAGTAAACATAACAAAACAACAGTGCATTACAAAATATGAATTTGCATTGCCAAATCAGTGCTAAATAAAATTAGAGTAAATGTATAACCAAATTAAAGAACAGTGCAGTGTTTTCTTTCCATGTGTCTTGTGCGGGAGCCCTGTTCTGAGGTCAGTTTTCAGCTGTAACAGATGTCAGATTTATCTCTGTTCCGGCTCCAGCTTTCCCATGAACACATGACCACATGACTGACAGCTCCACGACCTCCACGAATCCCCAGCGAGGTTGAGCCCACAGAGCCGGGACAGGAGGCGCTGCTGGGGTTCCACCCACAAATATTCCACCTTCCTCTCCGACCCATTATCTGACCCGTTTACAGTGAACTGATCCACACACACACACACACACACACACACACAGCGTGGGAATCCCAGCACCCTCACACAACATCTCAGGATATATTTAAAACACTCCTAGAGCATGCTTTCCACCAGTTCAAATGTTCCAGACAGTGTGTATTACATGAGTACAATGAAGAATTAGTTGCTGGATTTATGTCCATGAATTCTGAATCTTCCAGATGTGTTTGGTCTCAAATCTTATCATGTTTTTAGGGGATTTTCAAATGCATGAAAGAGTTTGCAGTCAGTAAGAAGTAACCAAGATATCCTTGACTACACTTCTGTGTTCCTCTTTGCTCTCAAGATTATATTCTGCATATCATACATCCAGGTTTAAACCTTGTTGATGTAGAAGTGAGATGGAGAGAAGAACTAAAGGCCTTCAACTTTTATGGGACATGATCACAACACCCTATTGGGCTGAAAATGTCACATGATTCCATGTGTCTCAGATCTTTCGCTGACCATCTAAAAAGTGACGTGACATTCACCCAAGTATGGTGACCCATACTCAGAATTCGTGCTCTGCATTTAACCCATCCGAAGTGCACACACACAGAACAGTGAACACACACACAGTGAACACACACCCGGAGCAGTGGGCAGCCATTTATGCTGCGGCGTCCGGGGAGCAGTTGGGGGTTCAGTGCCTTGCTCAAGGGCACCTAAGTTGTGGTATTGCTGGCCCGAGATTCAAACCCACAACCCTAGGGTTAGGAGTCAAACTCTGTAACCACTAGGCCACTACTTCCCTACAACAGTCCACACTACAAGCATGAAAAACAAAAAGCTGTCTCAAAGCACTAGCTCCGATCAGATGAGCTGGATTCTACACAACATCACTGAATCACAGGAAGCAAAGTCATGTTCTCAAGTTCCCTGAACTGCTACAACAAGCACCTCTGAAGAAGAAGATGTACTGGATTTGTCAAAGCTTGTAAGGCTTATACTGCTGAAACTATAAAAGTGGACCAGACATGTTGCTAGTCTACGGCATTGGAAGGGCGGGTTTGTTGATTAAGTTCGTTTGAGCTCGATTTCAGGAAAAACTGTTTCATCTTTCCCTTTTATAAATACAAAAGTACAGCAATGCTAACATCCTCCGATTACAGTCTCTGTTTCTCAGGCTGTGTGTTTCCTTTTGGAGCTTTAAAGAGTCTCCTAAAGATAAGATATCTCAGTGTCCTCTCCCAATCGTGAGCTGCCGCTAACTATTTATAAACTCTAACAGGGCAGAACAATGAACATAGTTGCTCTCTCCGTTCATTAACGCGCTCATGTGAGGTAATATCACCTGACTCTTTCATCTGGGACAATTGGAATGGACTTCAGGAGAGGTTAAAACTTCCTGTTCTCCAGATCGTTTCCAAGCACCAACCTTGTGCTAAAGATCATCAATCAGAGATGTGAGACCATAACACATGCCATAACACTGTTTATATCTCTCTGTCTTTCTCGCGCTCTTCCCGCTGTCATCTGGATTCCGTCTATTAGCCGTCAGTGATAAACCACAGGCCCACCTGAAAATCTCGCCTCTGCTCTCAGCGTGTTTAGATAACCCACCCCAGGCTAAGTTTCCAGACTAGTCAGTGTGTGTAAAATTGCAACAAAAACACAACGAAACGATATAATTGGCAACAATATCTGATGCAACTCAAGCGCTTATCAAAATAAAATCCCAGCTGTTAAAAACAAACTCACGCAGAAGGTTTGGATCAAATGATCTCCAATGTGGCAAACATTAGAATCAGGTTTTCAGGCTGTTCATGTGCCAGCAAGGATGATGGACTTTTAATTATGAACCAATCAAGAATACTGTAAAAAAAAATAATTTTTTAGCCATGCTAGCTTGTGCAAAACTCACTAGTTGTCTTCCGAAAGATGGACGTACCTACTGCCACAATGCGTGGTTGGTAGTGGTTGGTAGTTGCCAGGGCGTTGCAATGCAGTTGCTAAGGTGCTCTGAGCAGCTTTAGCATGTTGATGTGCAGTTGCTAGGGTATTTGGGGCAATTGCTAAGTGGCTGCTTATTGGACAAAACGCCCATTAAAATTTATAGCACGCTCCTCTACAACCTGCACAATTTAATTTATCATTCATGTTCACAACACAAACGATGATGAGCGAGTTACATTCCAAAGTTTGATATTTTGCTATAGAAGTTTGTTCAGATAACTAAGACTTTGTGAAATAATACTAGTAATGTTTACCTTAGGGGAAAAAAACAAGCTGGATTCATAGAGAGACCACACACACACACACACGACCTCAATTCTTAAATGGCACCATCTATGGGACTGAAGCAGAAGACGGGGCAGGAGATCTGATCTGGGGTCAGGTTTGGACTCATGAGAATGAAACATTCTCTCTCTGTCTTTCACCATGTGGTCTGTGTTTTTCTGTCCATCTCTTTGTGTTTCTCTCAGCTACAGGAACACTGCAGCACAGGCAGTGGGTGGAACTAATCTCATTAAATATGAAAGAACTTCCAATGAACTGAGAAAAGAAAGAGCGAGTGAGAAAGAGAGGAGAGGAGAGGTTACTGAAGGTTGTGTGTGTGCAAATGGTTATGCAGCTCATAAATATCAACACGCTTCTCCAGAGAGTTGCGAGAACTTTCAGTAAGTTTGATGTAATCGTGTATCACTGTGTTTCCTGTTTGGACAGACAGAGGAGGCGGGACTCAAATGACAGGCATCCCACTGGACGAATAGCAACTTGAGATCGACTCGATCTTCCCAATCAGCAGAAGTCTGCTGATTCTGTGTGGTGTGTTGATGGAGAGTCTCAACAGTCCTCTATGACAAGAACATCCTAAAGTCTGTGCTTGGGAAGAAATAAAATCTAAAGACATAATCAGGGGAACTTGGTGTCAGATCATGAAAAACATAATTGTCCTTGATCTTTTGAAATGTACATGTATATTTACTCAAACTGACACTGAACAAACTGTGGGATGTCATCAAACTGCTGGTGTTAGTAGATGTTGCTGCTTTCCATTGCTGCTCACTTGCATAAGATTAACTTTTAGGCCAAATGTTTGCTCATGGTGTTTCAAATGGCTATAACTTTAATTGAAAATAGATTATTTCTAATAACTTTATAATTCCAAAATGCTCTCAGTGTGCGCTTTGATCTTTGCACATTTAGAGCAGGAACAAATACATTACCGTTCTAAGTTTTTTATTTTTTTAAGACATCAATTATTTTATTCATTCATTAATTTTAATTGAGGATGCATTAAATGGATGAAAATTGACAGAAAAAAATAATTTGTAATGTTGCAAAACATCTTTTTTTTTTAGCTTTTCTTCTTGAGTAATTATGCTGAAAATTCAGCCTTGCATTACAGGAATAAACTACATTTTAAAACAGATTATAATAAAAAAAAAACATTGATTCACATTGTAATAATTTCTCCTAATTTTACTGTTTATTTATTTATTTATTAAATAAATGCAGCCTTGGTGAGCAAAAGTTATTCTTATTTTTTTATTAAAATTTTTTTCACCAACCCAAAATGTTTGCATCGTAGTGTACTACAAAAGATTCATTTAAAAAACAACAACAACATTGCTATCGTGTATTCTGCCCAAATCAACCGAAATGATCTCGTATCACTCAAACAAACACATCAGAACACCACAAATTCCACAATTTTTACAGACGTGCAGTTATTTACTTGCGTGATATGAATCTGAAAGCACCGAGAACCATTTACAACAAGCAGAGGCTGATTACATCAGGGAAATGGAAATTAGCCGTATATGGACTCGATGACCAGGATGAGGAAGTTGAATCATGGAAATTTGAAAACATAATTTTACTTGGGTTGGCAAGAGAGGTTCTTACCTAACACCAGAGGAATGCAGAGAGAGAGAGACGCTAGTGACTGAAGCGTGTAGTTTACCATCAGTCTGTCGATTCCTCCAAAATCTGTGACCTTTCACCCTTTCAAGCAGATTAGTTTGATCTCTGGAGCTCCTTATGCTGATGTTTGACCCACGGTTTACAGTTTACTGTTACAGCAAAGGAACAAACAGAAATGAAACAGTTTCTGAGGTTTCCTTGTAGCTGGCCTTGCATCAGGTGAAAAAACTGTTATGCATTTATTTGATTAAAAAATACAGTACAATTATTTTTCTCTTATATATATTCTATTTTAAAAAATCAAAATTTTCCCAGCTGTTGACTGCCACTGTAGGATAGCAATACAATTTGATACTTCAGTGTCCTTCCAAAAAAAATCCCAAAGAGTCAAAACAACATGGTAACATCACAGTACTTTTTGAAACAGCAGTAACCTTTGGATAAACTGTGAAAACTCTTCCATCACAATTAATTTTAGAATCCTTATTGTGTGTCTTAGACATCACAGAGATAGAGCCATGTGTGTGTGGTTATCCCGCAGGTCTCTTCAGGCTTCCTTTTGCATCAGAGCCATCCCGGTGAGCTCCACTTAACAGGTTAAATATTTAATGCTAGCACCGAACTGCCACGTTGAGTTTAGATCCAGACAGCTCTCTATACTATCCACAGAGCCTGCATCATTCAACAACTCTAGTTCCCTCATCTATTCCCTGCAAAAACACACTGCGAGATATAAAGTCGTAGTTACCTTTTTTTTTGTGTGTGGCAGAAACAAACAAACAAAAAAACGTAGAATTGCAAGATAAAAGTTCAGTTCTGAGAAGAAAAAAAGTTGCAAGTAAATGTATGTATAATGATAAAAAGTCACAATTCTTTTTTTTCATGGCAGAAACAGAAAAAAATTAAAAGTGCAATTTTTTATTTCTCCGAATTGTACGAAATAATATTCATTTCAGTTACTTTTTTACTTTAGTTCCTGTGACGTAAACGTAGATATTTGCAGTTGTGTTTATAGTCTTTAACAACAACTTTCTTTTATAACAGCCTCTTTGCAAAGCTGCATCATACTGTGACATAACCATAAAACAATCTGAACTGTATATATTATAATGTTGCATTAAACGTAATGGGAATTTGTTAAATCTGCAGAGTGGCAGGCTCTAAACACGAGGTTTGACAGACTTTGTACACATTGTTCTCCTCAATCAAAGGCCGGTTCTTCTTGTTACTGAATTGTGCAAAAATAAGAAAAGTAATTATGATTCATTTCCAAGGCATTGACAAATCTGTGTTAGATTGCGCAGCGGTTCATAAATTTGGGTAAATGAGTTCTTTTGGTTTTGCTGTGGCCTTCGGTTGGGGGATGCGAGGCATTGTGGGATGCCGGACAGATTTCGTGCTTATATCATGAGGCAAAACTCCTCCACGCTGGGATAACGAGCGCTTTCCTGGTTTGAATTGCACTCGTTATTCATCAACCATGTCACATTCCAGTGCAGTGACATCACAATGAAAGCCTCTCCTCTAGTAATCAGATTCCTGCGGCATAATCTCTCCTTTCCTCTGATCAGTGCAGCTATGTCCATAGAGAGAGGAATGCACGCATGAGATTATTTGCAATAGCTATAATATTATGCAATGCACAGGTTTGTGCCTTCTGAATTGGCATTCAAACAATAAAACCATCAAAGCAGTCAGAAACTGAACATACTTATACAACAAACATCATTGTGAATGATAATGGGGAAAATAGCCAAATAACTAGCCTACTGAAAATATGGGTCATTCTCTCAAATACGAGGTCAGGATGGTTGAGGAATCATTAGAGCATCCTTTGTTTTGTCAGATTCATGAATATGTAGTTATGGAAATGTGTCGGTGTTGGTCTTTTTCTCTCTGAATCAGTGCAGGTTTGAAAGTTTCACGTTCTCTCTCTCACGTCATGGAAGAATTCAGAGGATTTCGCGCATTTCTGGCGCAGGTGAAGTCCTGTCACGAAGCGTTTGGATCATTTGAAAGCACTAGTCTTCCTGGCTTTCTGTTCCTCAGATCTGCTTACACATCCAAACAGGTTTCACGTGAGCAGCGTGCTTTGTGAAACGCAATACTGTGGAAAAACAGTCGAAAGAAGGACAGAAGGAGATTCTGCTTATTGTGTCCAGCTGTTTATCTCTGGAGTTGTTTGTATGTGTGAGGGAGAAGATGATTCGGTATCCTTCTACGAAACTTCAGCCGATTAGAATTCAGATTTTTACAGCATATACAGCCATAAACACAGAATACATGATTTCCTCTTATATTATTCGCCCGTAGCATACAATGAATACACATCTCAAGTGTAGTTTATTGGTACTGACCTCTGCAGCTCATATTAAGAAGGTATGCACCACAATCGAGACTTTTCATCAAGCTGGCAAGGAACCTGGTGAAAGATAAGAAGTTATTGTTGATTATTGTAATACTTGTTACACATTAGCGTCCCCTTGTGGAGATAGTTTTAGTATACTATAACAGTAGGGCTATAGTAGCCTACTGTACACTGTATATTTTTACCATTTTTGTCTTTAATTATTGGTGTTTATCCACTTTATTTATCCACTTGTATTTTTTATCATGTTATTATTTTAAATAATAAACTGCCAAACTGTCATAATTCTAAACACACTGTTTGTTGCACAAATAGTTTTACTGTTTACTACACTTTTTCATCTATAGCGACTTATGAATGAAAACAGCTTACTCCTGCCTTGAAAAGTAAGGTGGATAAAAGCAATTGCATTGATTTCTATCCCATTTTAAATTATAAACAGCAGATGGCGCTATCTGCATGACTACTTTTAAAGTGACATATCAGCTCCTTCTTTTTCACACAGTTGACCCCTGACCTCTTATGCAGTGGATTGAATTTTGACTCAGTTACATTTAAATGCAGTAATGCAATTTCTGTGTGTGTGTGTGTGTGTGTGTGTGTGTGTGTCTCGTGAAATCAATATCTGTATGTGTATTTAGGTCAGGGTTTGGTTGTTGGGAATATAAACCCAAGCAGAGACTTTCTGCTGTTGTCAGCATAGAGAAATGATGTAACACACATTTTTCACAAGATTTGAGTTTTTGGAGATTTTCTCTAAATCACTAACACTTGCTGATGAGATGCGCAAAGCATCTGCAAAGCTAGGTTGTGTGTGTGTGTGTGTGTATGCTTCTTTAAGAGTTAGATGATCCTCATAACAGCATTATTTCATACACCAGAGAGTGAGAGACATCTGCATATGTATCAGATATTTTCTCTAAAGAATCGTTGTTCCAAATCTGTATGACTTTTTTGTGCAATAAAAAATAAAAAATGTGCAAAAACCACACATCACATGGTCTTTTTACCACAAATTCTGTATTTTATTATTTATTTATTTATTTTTGCATTTTTTCCCCAGTACAAAATGTCTAAACATTGTTCAGATAAGGTCTATTTACATAAGAAGCAAGATTGTGAAAAACATGTATTTTTGGAGAATATAGATAACTTCATAGTTTATTGTTTTGGGCATAAAAAAAAAACTTCTTACAGTCTTACATCAGCTGCTGTATTTTGAAGGCTTTATTTGTGCTCACTGCGAGTCATGAGATGAATACATGCAGGTCAAGTGTTCCACATCACTGCAAACAAACACACTGAAAAACATACAGAGCGAGTTCTGAAGAAAATGTAAATGCTGTTTGCTCATGCAGAAGTTGGTGTGTTATGGTCCGTTCAAGGCATTGCTATGTGACTGCTTACTGGCTAAAATTCAAAAGTCAAGAGTCAAAAGTGCTGATATTTCATTAATAGCTGGTACTTTAGATTTAATACAGATATTTCAGTGTGTCATTTTGACACGCAGCAGGAACAAGTACGAGTTTAGATCCTGTTCACCTTTCTCTCTCTGTCTTTACGTTCATGGCACTGATCTAAGGTTTCCTCTTCATGCGAGAAGTTTCCGGAATACATGTTTCCCAGCACGCAGTGCTTCGCTTTGAGGTCAAAGACACTCTGACCACACACCAAGTGATAAAAATCACATTATAAACCACAGAGCACATGCTTTTCCTCTTTCTCTCGCTGCAGTGCTGTACAATTAACACAACAAAAGCAAACTAAAAGGCTTAGTTCACCAAAAAAACTTGCTTAAAATGTACATGCACTCAGGCCGTCCAAGATGTAGATGAGTTTGTGTCTTCATCAGATTTGGAGAATGTAGCATAAAATTATTTACTCACCAATGGATGCTCTAGAGTGAATGGGTGCCGTCAGAATGAGAGTCAAACCATTGATAAAAACATTCACACCACTCCAGTCCATCACCTGACATCTTGTGAAACAGAAAGCTGCATGATTGTAAGAAACACATCCGTCGCATTTTAACATTTTAACTTTAAACGGTTGCTTCTGATTAAAATATGAGTCCATAATCATTAAAAAATGTGTCCTCTCACATCAAAATCCACCCACATATATGTATAGAACAGTTTTTCACTTGTAAACAGTGCTTGATCTGTGTGTATTTCTCTCCTTTTTCAGACGAAATGACTTTCCCACTTTAGAGAAAACTATTTTATGGACGCAGCAGAACACATATTTTAGCCAGAAGCAATGATTTGAAGTTCAAAACGTTTCAATAATTGATTTGTTTTGTATAAATACGCAGTCTTTTTCTTCAAACGATGTTAGCTGATGGACTGGAGTGGTGAGGATTACTGTGGTGATTTTATCAGCTGTTTGGACTCTCATTCTGACGGCACCCATTCACTACAGAGGGTCCAGTGGTGAGCAAGTCATGTAATGCGACATTTCTCCAAATCTCCTAAACAAATTCATCTACATCTTGGATGGCCTGAGGGAGAACTATTCCTTTAATGTTGTGACTGCGGTTGTTGTGTCAGTTGAAAGAGGAAAGTATGTGCTTTATGTGATTTTTTTTCGTTCATATACTTGACCTCAAGTATGAGTCAGACCGGAGCTCTTCCCGCTTCTTGTTTTGCAGCGATTCAGTCACGCAGAAACAGACTCCGCGAGGGGAAGTATGGGAGGAATTCCCTGGGCTTGGCACAAATCTGCCCCTCTAAAGCCCTGCTGTGCAGTTTGGCCTACTTCAGGCCGTGTGGACAGAGCAGGGCCAGAACGCTGAAACCTGTGTTATTCTACAGATGTTTACAGGCTTGCTGGGAAGAGCACAGAGGCCCGGACATACCCGGAATATCTGCCCCCTCAAATCGCTCTGTGTTTAAACACAGAGATTAAGGGAAGCAGGGCAGTAACAACACACCGATTAAGTGCTCAACAATGTTTTAGTGTCAGAACGCCATGCATCGGTCCATGCTTCCTATAAGTTCTAGTAAGCAGCTCAGTGTGCGTAGATCTAATACCAAAAAAACAAGAGCCCTTTCAGTATCATGGACTTCCTACAATGCTTGATTTGCAAATTGTGTTTTCCCTATTGTTTTAGAAGGGTCCTTCTTTAAAATGTAGATTTTTCAGGCTTACATTCAGGCTTCATCTTTAAGTTGTTGAAATGTTTATTCTTTATATTATTTAATAAAAATAAAAAAAGATGACAAATTCACACAATCTCATGATTCTACACCGAATTTTTTTAATGCTAGTTTTATCCCTCTTCTTAAGTAAATGTTGCATGGAATTTTAAGCAGTGTTACCTAAAAATCTTTAGTTGGCAATACTTAAACGTTTGAATATCCCATTGAACTACAACAATTTACAGATGTAGAAACATGTCTGACTTGTTCTAAAATTTAGTTGAATGTTAGTATGTTTGAAATAGTGCACTATGTGTGTGTGTGCCTGGTATTTCCTACATCGTGAGGACCAAATGTCTCAACAAGGATAATACTAGTAATTTTGACCTTGTGGGGAGATTTATTTTTTTGGTCCCCATGAGGAAAACTGATTGTAAATCATACCGAAATTAAGTTTATATATATATTATATATATGTATGTGTGTGTGTGTGATTCAAATGATTCACGATCCCGCTCCGAACTACCGAACTGATTCAAATAATTTGCGATCCCCAAACTGACTCGAATGATTCGCGAACCCGCTTTGAACTCCCGAACTGACTCAAATGATTCGCGAACCCGCTACGAACTCCCGAACTGATTCAAATGATTCGCGAACCCGCTACGAACTCCCGAACTGACTCAAATGATTCGCGAACCCGCTTTGAACTCCCGAACTGACTCAAATGATTCACGAACCCGCTACGAACTCCCGAACTGACTCAAATGATTCGCGAACCCGCTTTGAACTCCCGAACTGACTCAAATGATTCGCGAACCCGCTACGAACTCCCGAACTGATTCAAATGATTCGCGATCCCCAAACTGACTCAAATGATTTGCAAACCCGCTTTGAACTCACGAACTAACTCAAATGATTCGCGATCCCGCTACGAACTTCCGAACTGACTCAAATGATTCGCGAATCCCAAACTGACTCAAATGATTCGCGAACCCGCTTTGAACTCCCGAACTGATTCAAATGATTCGCGAGGCCGCTACGAACTTATAAGCTAAAAAACAAGACCTCAACAGATAGTGATGGTATTGACATGAAAATAATAAAAAACACAATTGATTGCATTATTAAACCATTATATTATATAATTAATTATTCTTTTACAGAAGGAGTTTTTCCAGATAGTATTAAAATTGCTAATGTAATACCTTTTTTTAAAACTGGAGATAAACATATTTTTAATAACAATAGACCAGTATCTCTCCTACCTCAATTTTCCAAAGTGTTTGAAATTTTTTTTTTTTATAAATTAGACAACTTTTTTGAAAAACATGAATTAATAAATGAAAATCAGTACGGATTTAGGTCAAATAGGTCTACAAGTTTGGCTATCGTGAAAATTATTGAAGACATTACAAACGCAATAGATAGAAATAAATACACAATAGGAGTGTTCATTGATTTAAAGAAGGCATTTGACACTATAGATCATCAAATTCTTATTTCTAAATTATATACTTATGGAATTAGAGGAGTTGTACTGGACTGGTTAACTAGCTATTTACAACAATGACAACAATATATTGAGTTTGATTGTTATAGGTCAGAATGTAGGAATATTGAATGTGGACTTCCACAAAGTTCAATTTTAGGACCCAAACCTTTTATTTTATATATAAATGAGATTTGTGAAGTTAAAAGTAAAAAAAAATTACACTATGTATTATTTGCAGACGATACAAATTTATATAGTCCAGCAAAATGACTCGAAAACTTTAGCTAATAATACTGAAGATGAAATGGTTAAACTAAAATTGTGGTTTGATGTAAATAAATTATCTTTAAATTTGAATAAGACAAAGTTTATGCTATTCAGCAATAAAAGAAAGGAGGAAGTCAGCTTATCTATAAACAATGTAAATATTGAGAAGGTGTCTGAAATCAGATTTTAAGGAGTCACTTTAGATGAGAAATTGACGTGGAAAAGTCATATATTGCATGTAAAAAATAAGATGGCAAAAAGCCTATTTATTTTGAATAAGGTTAAATACAGTTTACCGTATAATACAATGAAAATGTTATATTGTTCAATGATTTTGCCTTATTTAAACTATTGTGTAGAAATATGGGGAAATACATATCATAGTAACACTATGCCTTTATTTATTTTACAGAAAAGAGCCATTCGCATTATTTTCAAAGCAGGATATAGAGACCACACAAATCCAGTCTTTATTAGGTCAGGATTATTAAAACATTAAGACATTGTAGGATTACAAACTCTGTTGGTGATGTTCAAAGCTAGAAGTAAAGCTCTTCCACATGACTTACAAAAATTATTTGTTTTTACTTCTGAAGATGGAAATCACAGAAGGCCGTATGACTTTAAACATCTAATAGCACGATCAAACCTGAAACATGTGTTTGTCCGTTGCTGGAGTAAAAGCTTGGAATTCTCTAAGGAAAGATTTAAAAAGTTGTAAAAATATTTTGCCATTTGAAAGGAGTTATAAAAAGAAACAACTTGAATTATATCAAACTCATTTTTGATTTGGATTGTATGTGATCATTGTAAAACGTTTAAACAAATATCAGATATGTTGGAGTTCGGGTGATGGTGGAGGGAACGATACTAATGACATCTGTTAATATATTTTGGGTGATGTTAATGTCATCTATTACTAATTTTAATAATGTTAATGCCATCTACTATTTATGTTTATAAAGGGGGCAGATAAATATAAGAATATTATTCTTCTATCTGCTCCTTTCTGGTCATGGAATTGTAAAGGAAAATTCAAATTAATTGTATGTGTTTTGTACAAATAATGCATTTTCATGAAAAGAATAAAAGAGAAAAGAAGAAATATTCGCGATCCAGCTCCGAACTCCCGAACTGATTCAAATGATTTGCGATCCCCAAACTGACTCAAATGATTCGCTATCCCGCTACGAACTCCCGAACTGACTCAAATGATTCGCGATCCCGCTCCGAACTCCCGAACTGATTCAAATGATTCGCGATCCCCAAACTGACTCAAATGATTCGCGATCCCGCTACAAACTCCCGAACTGACTCAAATAATTTGCGAAGCCGCTCCGAACTCCCGAACTGAATCAAATGATTTGCGATCCCCAAACTGACTCAAATGATTCGCGATCCCGCTCCGAACTCCCAAACTGACTCTAATGATTCGCGATCCCCAAACTGACTCAAATGATTCGCGATACCGCTCCGAACTCCCGAACTGACTCAAAAAAATTCGCGATCACGCTCCGAACTCCCGAACTGATTCAATGATTCGCGATCCCCAAACTGACTCAAATGATTCGCGAACCCGCTACGAACTCCCGAACTGATTCAATTGATTCGCGACCTTGGTCCGAACTCCCGAACTGATTCAAATTATTTGCGATCCCTAAACACTTGCAGTTAACCAAATGAAACAATGCACATTTTAATGCTATAAAAGTGTGCACATCCAGAGAATTAAACAGCAGATGTTCATGTTAACAACTTCTTTAACTTGAGAAAACGCTGCTAATACACATACATTTGTTAATAAAGTAAATAAAACGAAAACATTAATGTTTTAATGCTACTGAATAAAAATAAAAGATCTACTGGAAAGTCTTTGCTCATCATGACAGGACCTGGATCAGTGAGCTGCGTCTGGGGCCGATGACGTCACTTCCAGGGAGGCATGTTGTACACGCCCCCGTCCCTTGACCCCGCCCCCAAGTCAAAACGTGCAGAAAAGTGAAGCGCAAAGGAAAAATGGTAACGCAAGCTCAAATTAGACTGACACGCAAAATAAAGCAGCGTTGCAAATAAATTAATAGATATGACCATGGAAAATATTTATTGCAAAATCATTGTTTCATTTGTTTTGCAATTCTTCATTTTTGTTTGCAAAAAGCAAATGTATTTTCCTCAATACTTTAATTTTCGTTTGCAAAACTTTATTTTCTTTTGCAAAACGTAAATGTTTTGCGTATATATACACCGTTAAGTTGACTCCATAGGAAACTAGTGTGAGTGTGTGTGTGTGTGTGTTGTTAAGATGCATGCAGTGTTCAACCATTACACGTGATTGTGATTTGAAAATGACTAAAAATAGAGATTACAGAACAACAGTAAACATCTGTAACAAATAAGAGTAAGCATCAACATTCTTTTTTGATATTGGTGTTTTATGTTTGTGTGTGTGGTATAGAGTTGAGTATGTTGTTTACTCAATGTTTGTGGTTGTGTGTGTTTGAGGGCAGTGAAGTGCTGAGTATGTAATATGTGGTGTTGTATGCTTGTTGACTTGCATGTGTGAGTTGTGCAATGTTCTGTGGCATTAAAATGCATTTGCAATTTCCCTTTATTTACAAAGCACGTCTGCGGCACATTACGGCTCGAAGAGGTTTTGTTCAATCCTCCACGTGATGCCAACCCACGCCAGGAGCAATTCAGAAGGGAAGCGACAGGATTCACCAGACCATGTGATTTGCCTGTCCTGTTTTTGTTTGTGTGTGTCTGTTTGTTCTATATGGTTGGTTAAATGTTTGTTTTGTCTGGTTTAATTCTGTTTATTCCATTCATACAACTACTGCAATTAAATTCCAATCCTTGTCCTTTTTGGAAATGGAATTTGTGGTGTCATATAACAATGTGTTTTTTTAACTTCAAAGATTAAACTCTCGTCATTCATTTCTGGTCTCCTTATATTTTGAAATTGACAGGATTTTGTGTTTTTTTAATTTTATTTTGGGCAGCTACGGCATCAGTCAAAATAGTAGTAGCAGAAAGCCACTTCTGAAACATGCCGTGGCACAGCTTGTGTACTTTTAATAAAATTAATTAATTAAGTAATTAATGTCAGTGATGGGGACAAAAAAAAAAATTCAAGCATTTGACAAATTTAAATGAAAAATGTGTAAAACAAAATGGCATAACCATTTAATTTTATAAATGGTAAAGTTACAAAATGCCTTTTTACTGAGTTTCTTGATTAGATGAAATCATTATCATTACTACAAATTCAAGCAACATGTTTGTCACAACACAATCTCGTGGCAATTTGTAACTATTTTACATTTTGGAGAATTTGTGGCTTATACATATGAATTTGTACAACCTCGTGCAGTCTGCATATAGTTAAGGATTAAAAGTGGCCTTTCATGCTTACTTTTATCTAAAAATCTTCTTGTAACATAGTTTTCCTCTAATATTGGGTTCGTTTGTTGACATATTTGAAAAATGACCTAGAAGTTACATTTCTATTTTAGTTGTTTCAGAGAACATACTACACAACAAATCACACAAAACCAGGAAAGATGGAAGAAGAATGATGATGTTTGCTAAGATTAATCAAGAGTAAGGTTGAACTACAGACAGATGAAAGTATAGTTACACTAATCCACCAGCCAGACCGGCATAAACTAGCCTAAACCAGAACAAAAATGTATGGTCAAAGTTGGCGTTTTAGGTAATCATGTGAGAGACCGATCTTGGTGACCGGAAGTTGTTTTTTGTAGCTTTCTATTTGATAAAAGACTGAATATAATGCTACCAGCCATTATGTAAGACAGGAACAGTGTGCATTCATAATTATTGACGTTTTCATTGCGCAAGCTGCTGCATTGGTCACGTTCTAGCTTCCTACCGGGAGTCATTTCAATAAACAACACCCTAAAACAGACATTACCGGTCAGCATGGTTCATTTCCAGTCTGGAGATCTTTGAAGTTACACAAATACACACACATACACACTATACACACTATCCCATTACCAGTTTTAAAATTAGTTTAGGAGGAAACAGAAATAGACCAATAACCATAAAGAGCAGGCACCGTGGGAGCATAACCAGCGGAAACGTAAACAGAATTATGGGAAACAGAACTTTCTTTTCTCTATGGGTTTCTGGGTCCAGAGTGTGCTGTAGTCCCACACCCTGATCCAGCACAGTGTGTGTGTGTGTGTTTGTTCAGACATTGTTGAACAAACATTGTTTCTCCACTTCCTCAGTTGTTCTTTTACTGCACTTCTGATGCTTTTGGTGGAAGTGAGTCTCTGCTGACGGCCTAGGCTGGTGCGCTGAACCCATTCCCACGACCTGCTGCCCTTCCTACACACACTCGCACAGTTCACTAAAAGATTGTGCCATTTTTTTTTCTCAAAGCATGGTGTGCAAAAATAGACTCAGATGGGAACAGTGAAAAGTCAGGGATCTCAGGACAAAAATAAAGGGTGCAATACTCCAATAAGCATAAATATATTCTATAAATAATATATCTTAATAATATATTTAAATTATAAATACATTATATACATATCATATACATATTATACAAAAATATATATGACAATTCTTTTTTGTGTGTATCTATCTATCTATATATATATATATATATATATATATATATATATATATATATATATATATATATATATATATATATATATATATATATATATATATGCATAATATATACATAATATATACACTCCTTTCTCTGTGTGTGTGTGTGTACTAGACACTTTTTCTGCAGGGACAGAGAGCTCTCGGATTTCATAAAAAAATATCTTAATATAACTTGTGTTCTGAAGATGAAGGGAGGTGTTACAGGTTTGGATTAGAATTTTCATTTTTGGGAGAACTGACCCTTTAAATATAAATTTGAATTGAATAACCTAATCTCTTCTGTAAGGTATGACAGTACGGATGAACTGACTGTAAGAGGACGAGGCGTGCTGTGCTCTTGGAGGTTAATCCGATGCCACATAAGCGTCTGTAATCAGCTGTCCTATGGGGAACACCGCAATGGAAACTCAAGAGCCAGAACACAAAGTATTAGTGCCAATCAGCTTAATGCCGTGCACCACAAAACCCCTGACGCGTGTACACAGAACCTCTGCTCCCTGGTGCCAGACACACACCAGCATCCCTAACCATCCATCAGGGGTCAGGGGTCAAAAGGGAACAGAATGTCTTTTACTGAAGTGTGTAGTCAGTAAGGACCGAATATACTCAGGTGAGTTCGCACGAGGAACATTCTGAACTCAACATCACTTCCGAAATATCATTCGGCTGGATTGGGACATTACACTGTAGCTTAGCAGCCCGTGTCATAGAGTCACAGCTCAGGTCAGAAATGAGACTGAGACAGGGCACTTTCACATCACAAACACATTCTTAAAGCGATAGTTGACCCCAAAATTCACATTGTGTACACCCTCATGTCATTCCAAAGCCATAAAACCTTATGTATTAATAAAACCCTAATGCAGGGATTCCCAAAAAAAATGGTCAGCCCTTAAAATAAAATAGTTGTTGAAAAATTGCAGAATAAATTTATATTTCAATACTTTAACAACAGACTCATATTTTTACAGTTCTCTGATGTTGGTTAATGGTCACACTGACATCACATGCAGGTAAACAAACACATTAATTGTATTTAACATTTTTACTACTGAATTAACTAGGTTTGTACTAACTCACTATTCACTCTCTATCAACTCACTAATGTAATGTTTAATGCATTTTATGATGTTGACATCAAAACATGGAATATTTTTCTTTTTCTTTGCTCTTTTTATATCAATGGTACATTTAAAACTAATTTGATAAAAAAAATGTAATCTAAAAGTAATCTAAAAAGTAGTCAGATTATATTCCCCAAAATAAGTAACCGAGATTATGTTACTAAGTAAGTAATCTTAATCAAGTAATAAAGTGGGTGATAGCTAGGGAGTGTTGCGTGGCTGTTAGGACATCTCTAGGGTATTTCAGGTCTTCTCAACAAGTCACTCTCTTTTTATTAATAAAGTATCACTAAACAAGATATGAATGAAGCTGAAATCAGAAGCGGTTTACAGGCGTTGCCTGCTGTGACGGATAGTATCTCTCCATTCGGCTCAGAGCTGATTACCTGACACAATAAACAAGCATTTCCTGGATGTACAAGAGCGCCAGAGAGGAAAAGATACAATGGAGCTTTTAATAGATCAGCAGGCAGATGCTGTCCATGGAATAAAACACACTCTCTGTTCCCACTGGCCCCTCAGAACTGCCTGTCCTACATGCGTTTGTAGCAGGGCTGACAAATCATGCCAAAGGGGTTTTGTAGTCCAGAATCTTGTGTTTACTTTAAGAGTTACTGCTATAACAAACTTTGACTTTATCAAATATTCAGTTATTTGATGACTATTGTTGTTATGCATTTGTCAGTGGCCGGCAGGCTGAATCATTATTGAGCATCCTTATGGAAAAGGGAATATATTTTTGTTGTTTGTTTGGCCCTGGAGGGTTCAGAAAGCCTCATCTTGAGAGAAAACACACAGAAGGACGGTTGAAAGAAACTGTGGCGATATCTCAGGTGATAAACTTTAAGGTCGTCCAACTAGTTTATCAGTTTCATACACCACCAAATCAGACGGTTGCTAACGCCACACCTACTGTTGCCCATAAGAAACCATAATCAAACACACAGCGAATGTAATCACATGTCAACAAGAACAACTGAGCTATGAAACCTAATACTGAACCCAATTGCAAGTGTTGCCTTTCATTTCTGTGGTTTCTGTTCTCATAATGAGAAGGCCTTTAAAGAAGGCCACAGCCCAGCTTGATTAAGTTCCCACAGTGTTTCTCAACCCCAGCAAATGCAAATAAGAAATTATAATGCATAATTAAGATAAAATGATCTCGATCTTGGAGCAAAACCAGTTGAAAACCCCTGCCCTATGCTGTCTAGAATGATTTAGGACCCTGTTGGGTATCCAATACTACAAAAATTAAGTAGAGTAGAGTTAAACCCTATAAGATATTGACTGTCTTGTGGGTTCTCTCTGGAGGTCATACACTTCACTCACTGAGACTGATCTTGATCTTCACTCACCGCCGTGTAACGATCACATCGCCTGGTGTCCGGTTTTTGATCCTTTAATCTCTTGGTCCAGGGTTGTTTCCATTATCAGCTCTTACATAACAATTCCTGCTCCAAAAGTCATGTAGAGGTCTTAAAAATAAATAATAAAGGAAGCATAAAGGTATTTTTACGGTGCCCAGAAGGTGACATGGTCGATTCACTTAGTTTTGTCATGAGAACATTTTGTCAACATCCTTATTTCTATTATTTAGAAATTATTCTATTATTATAGAAATTATTACATTATTAAATTATTATATTAACAATAGGCCTTGGCTATTGGACTGTATTATGAGCGAAAGTCAGCATTCAAATTTATCATGAATAAATGTTACATAAGGTGCATAACATAAAATAGGCCTACAAGAAAACATTTTTATCCATCCTAAAGTCTTGTCAGTCCATTAACGGATAGTCTTTTTTCTGTAATATTTGTGTATTATTATAATTATTAGCCTATTATTATTGGTTATATTTTTATATTCGTTTATATTCATTTTACCCCTTCATTTTGATCTCTTTACTTAATGTTCTCAATACTTTTGTAAATATCTGGAAATGATCGACATGAAAATCAAGCTTTGATTATGTTGACTGGCATATTTGGTGGAATGCAGTTTAAATTGAACATATATTTAATTTAATTTTGGCTAATTAATGGACCATAATTATAAATACTATAGTATACCGTTCAGGAATTAACCATTCACATAGTTTCGTTTGTAAATGAAAACACCAAAGGCTCATTTATCACCACACATGGGCATAAATATAAAGTTAAAACTTTATTGGCATAATTGTCAGGCGTTTATTTACAAAATAAATAGGCTAGCAAATACTAGCATAAATAAACAAAACATTAACTAGGTTAAAGCGATACACACATTTAAAGGGAAATAAGCATATATGACAATAAGCATAAAAATGTAATGTAATAATAGTAATAATATACAAATATTAAAAAAGTTTAATGTTAATACATATTTTTAGCTTTTTTGAGAATTCCTGGCTTTCTATGGTCACGGTTTGTTTATGCATTAAACTCATGGCCATGAAAAAAATATGTTGTTCCCTCAACATCAGAAGTCGTGCCCACGAGAAATGGATGTCGTTCCCTCAACAAAATGATCTTTGGCCATGACATAATATCACGTTCCCACAAGTTAAAGGGGTCATATGATCCATTTTTAAAGATCATTATTTGGTGTAACAGAATATGTTGACATGCTTTAATAAAAATAAAAAATAAACATTATTTTTCAAATACTGTACATTATTGTAGGCCCTCTATGCCCTGTCTCTCTCAAAGCATTGTTTTCTACAAAGTCCCTCCTTCAAACAAGCAGAGTCTGCTCTGATTGGCCAACTGACCCAGTGCATTGTGATTGGCCGAACACTGCAAGTTACTCGTCGGAAATGTAACACCCCTTTCCTAATCACAAGCCTTATCTTTTTTAAATAAATGTTAAGAAAGATAATAATGTTCTTAGTTTACCATCAGTTCAAGCCCGAAAGAGAAACAGAGTCTTGTGACAGTTATGAAGCTCGTATTTGTTTGCAGTACACAAGCCACAGACCATTAAAGGGGTCATATGATGCGATTTAAATTTTTCCTTTCTCTTTGGAGTGTTACAAGCTCTTGGTGCATGAAGAAGATCTGTAAAGTTGCAAAGAGTAAAGTCTCAAATCCAAAGAGATATTCTTTATCAAAGTTAAGACTCTGCCACGCCCCCAAAAATGCCTTGTTTAAACACGCCCCCACATGTCTACGTCACTATGTGGAAATATCTGTGTAATGCTGCCCAAATGTTCAATCAAAGAAACAAGGCTGGTTTCAGTAACTGCAGTAAGTGTTGAAGCAGTCATGTAAGGGAGATGCTGTGTATAGGAGAAAGCAAAAGCACTTTATTTGGCTTCTTTATTTTGAAAAAAGGGGGAATACTTTCAGGATTACAATGGTTTCATTTAAAACTAAATAAATCTGTATTTTGGCATAATAACACTATATTAAGCGCAGCTTGATTAATGACTCACACGAGTCACGTGTGCCACCCGCTGGTGCATGCGCAAATAACAGCTGTCTACAATCTCCTCAGACGCAGATTGAATCACTGCTGCAAAAACGCGTTCATTTCATGGAAATTCCGCTGCTATTTTGTTTAAAAAGAAGAAATTGCAAACAACGTTGAACAGTGCAAACTGTGCCTTCCAGCAAAGAAAACACTTTCTTCATCGAAGGATTCGGCATTTGCACTTTTAAAAATTTGTTTTATATTTGCAAAGATAAAAAAAAATATTTGTATTCTCTCTTTTGAAGAAACATTTTCCATTGTCAAAAAATAGTGTTCTTATTATATTTGCTTGGGGCAAAAAAATGAATTTGTATTCTCTATTTTCCTGTTGAAGAAACATTTCCTTAAAATTATTTCTGATTATATTTTCTTCAAAATAAAACAAAATAATCTGTAATACCAATACCATACACTAGATGTCTGTATAGTCCTTTACATATATATTAATTCAGGGCTGTAAAATTCTTAATTAATAAATGTTGTTGTTTTAAAAAATAATATTTGACCTTGAAGTAATCCAGAAGTAATCCAAAAGTAATCCGTTACATTACTTTCTTATTGTGGTACTTGGATTACTTTACTGAATACTTTTTTTATGAAGTAATTAGTAACTGTAACGGAATACATTTTTAAAGTAACCCTCCCAAGCCTGTGTGGCCACGACAAAACTAAGTGAACCGACCATGTCATCTTAAGGGCACCGTATTTTTTACATGACTTGTCAGTTTAATTTCTAAGCATATATTGATAAGATTGCACATCATAGCTGAGAATTGACTTTTTCTGTTGATTTTTCTTAACTTTTGTGATTCAGCTTAAATGTATAGGTAAATTACACAAAAACTGGGTTGTTCAGAAACTCTGTTGGAATGTTCAAAGCTGAAAACTTCATTTACCAGAAACCCTATACTTCAACATTATACTTCTGAATCTCTCCTAAATACCCCTGAAATACTATATGTTTTGGAATAACACATTGCAAATTCACTATGCTGATCTACTGATATTTCAAAATACAATAATTCAAGCAGATACACCGTCACCTCCATGTTCTGCGTCTGTGTCTCCCATGATTCTCCGCGTTGCATGTCAATGAATATTTATAAAGTACGCGACATTCGATTGGCAGACGTTGCGTGGGCTTATTAATATTAAGCATTTTAGCAGTTCCTCGACGTCAGCGCGCAGTCAGTGCTCAGTGTCAAAACACGGAGCGCTCATCACAGAACACGTCAGTGATAATTATTATATAGATGGTGCATTTCTCCGCGGACTCTCGGCACAACACTCACTCTTTGGTTTATCAGAGTAAAGCGTTCTGCGAGAAAAACATGTGCAACACAGAGGAGAGGTGAGAAAATACACTATTATATTTTATTTTTTACGGTTATGCAACATTTTTCGTGCAAGTTTTTGCAGCTGATGATTATTATTATTATTTGACTATATCTCCTACGTCTTTTGATATGCAATTGATATATTTTAATATATACTTTAAAAGTATTTAAACAAATACACATAAATTAGATTTATTAAATAATAAATCAGAACACACACACACACACACACACACACACACAGGCTATACCACTGAAATACTATAATATTAATAATAATACTAATACTAATATATTAATATAAATTAAGTTAGTTTTTCCCTTACATAGTTTTATAGTTTATATAGATTGTAGATTTTCATTTAGTAGTAAATCTATTTTATGTTTTGTTTGGATATAGAAATGTCAAGTATGTAAATCATGAATGGGCAGGATTTATTGTGACTTTCTGAAGGATCAGACCCACAGACTGTTTTCACAGCGGATTTAATGTCAAGCAGACAGATGAGTGTGCACGAGAGAGAGAAATGATGCTATAAATATTTAATCCATAACCCCATCAACTCAATTAGGATTCATGAGCTGGTAACAGGACCAAATCGCTCGCCTTGCCCCAGAGTTAATTAGTTTTCCGAAAGAATCTAAATTCCTCTTTTGCAATTTCTTAATTTGCATCGAGGATGGAAAACCCAGCACAGATCACCTGTTTTGAAACTCTGGACACCATCAGCAATTGTTTTCAAAGAAATGTGTTTGGTTTTGTAACAAGATTAGCACAAGTGCAGGTGAGAAGCTGATAAACCACATTTAACCTGAGGTTTAAGGTATTCTGAGTGAGGAATACGGGGACAGAACATTAGATAAACATTACATAAGCTAGAAAGTTCTGTTGTTTAGCTGCAACTTCACTGCAGTTGCCCTGTTTATAGAACCATTCACAATTCAAACATCACTGTGAATTCATTGAATAAATATTCGTATTCCCCCCCAATCCATCCACACTTACATTACATGCAAAGTCCTGTTTCTTAGCCTCGCGTAAACAGCTGTTTGTGTTTTTGTTGTTTTACTTGGACTCCATCCAGACTTGCAGCACTCAACAGAGAAACACTTTATTGAAGACTGCAGCAGCACTAAGTCTCTGTCAGGATACAAACATGTCAGATTTGTTGTCTAAGAAGGCGCTTTGTAATCTGATACGTGAAAAACACAAACCTTCCATTTCTCCTGATCAGCAATTGGTCCAAAACACATCCACTGTGAGTTGAAGGTCGGACGTCACCCTTCGAGTCCCTCTCTCTAATGATAACTGTTTTCCTGGAAGACTCGCAGTATCCTGTTTTGGTTTTGACTGTTTCCTGGTCCTTCTCCAAACACTCACCAGAGCCAGTAATTACTGCTCTTAATATTAACCTCTAAATATTAACCCCTGTATGGGTCCTGAGGTCGGCTGGAGTCAGGAATGCACTTTAATGATGTGAAGAACATTTTACTAAACTAAAGTACCTTTAGTCCAATGGAAAGGTTTCAATGACGTTAAGGGTGGAACCTCATGATGCCGATCATTATTTCCTGTGCAAAAGAATAGATTGCTATGGCTTTCTGAGGAAAGTTTGCTAATAATTTTTCAAGTGATTAATGCCAAATGACCAAACGGTAAAAAAAAAACAAAAAATCAACCACTCAAAATATCCTAATAATAGAAGTCTCATACAAACATGGAGGACACTCAAAGAACACAAAGGCATGCAAAAAAGGGCAACAATCGAGTTCTTTGAATGTTAAATGGATCAAAGGAAATCCCACAGCTTTAGGTTATTTTTTTCTTTAAAAGTGTCATCGGATGCTTACATGCACTTTTACAAGTAGTTTGAACTGAAATGTGTGTTGGCAGTGTGTGTACACAACCACCCTATAACGATAAAAATCCACCCAGTGTTTTTTTTTTTCCACTTAAACCGATCAGATCTTTGATGCCTGTCTGTATGACGTAGCAAATACAGGCCCCACCCACAATAGTTAGATTGACAGTAGTGTTTCAGCACAGACTGGACTGGCGTCTGACCTTAGACCCGCCCTGAGTGACTGTCATCAGTCCGCCATTGTTTCACCTTCGGAGCAGATGTAGATCATCAGGACTCCTAAAAGATTGAGGTGTTTTGTTGTTGGATGTTATAATGAACATAAGCAGTCATCATTTACTCCTGAAATCTGAGCCACTGAAGACGCAGTGGATTATATTGTTTTTGAAGGGATTTGCCCACATTCTACATAAATGCATGTATGTTCAAGCGAATAATTCGTGATCCAGCTTCACCTACAGAAAAAGAGAGCTACGTTTTTTTAATGAATCTTTGTAAATCGTCTTTCCTAACAATGTGCTAATTAGAAAGTTTCACGATGAATGCAGCTAAAATAAACAGTCCCTCAGAGAGCAGCTGGACAGGAGGGGCGGGGTCAACAGAGCTCATTAACATTTAAAGGAACATTCTTCAAAACGGTTTGCTCTGAAAAGAGTTGTTTTTGACGGAAAAAAAGGTGTTGTTTGACACTACCATTGAGCAATTTTAATCAAACTATGTTACAGACTTTTAATTAAGACCCTTAAGAATCATATCAACTTGTGGAAAATGGGCATCCGATGACCCCTTTAAAGTTGTCCTGAATCTCTTGTGATCCAGAACTTATAGTCAGAGATGGTGAAGGGGGGGAAGGTGCTTGAATGTCAGAGGGTGAAAGTGTCGGCTTTCAAAAAGGGCTGACATTTCTATATAGAGATCAAGAGGGGAGAAGGAACAAATAAAGAACATTTCAAAAGTATACTGAAAAATCAGTCATACAAATTCGTTGTACTAAAGTAACAAACAGTCTGTAAAGTAACCAAAAACAGAAAGTAAACATCCTCTGTAACAGCTTCATCTGTTTTCATATGGTCACCATCTCCATGCATATTTTGTCACCTGGGTTACATTTGGTTACCAGGGCACAGAAAGCACTATGCCTCCCTCCTTTCATTTGCCTGCTGGGTAATCCGTCTCATGAGACGTGAAAAACCACCCTAGCTTTGAACAGCCATTTCATTTGTGCCAGAATGCTGTAACCGTGTCATTGATGGCTGTCAGCTGATACTGGCATAAAACATCAATGTTCTGTTTCCTGTTCAGCATATTGGCAATAAGTGATCATGAGATCTCATATTCCTTCATCTAGCTTGTTGTTAAGGGGGCTGTTTTGAAAAGTGGGAATGCTTTCAATCATAATTAGAGATTTTTGCTGATGGTGTGCGGCCTGGCTTCAGATGAGACATCAGATTCAAAGATCTCCCAGCGTGTCATGGGCACGTAAATGTCTGTTATTAACATCTCTAAAAGCCAGTGCTGTAACTCAAGCCCTCTGGGATGTGAAATGTCCTCAGCCAAGCTGCTATTTACAGACTTGTTTTCACATCATGTGCTTGTTTGTGATCTGCGCAAACTGCTTCTCTTCTGTCTAGTGGAAATGGAAACATCTGTCTCCAAACAAATGTCGCTGCTTACTGTTAATGTAAACATGACATCGGGTCAGTTTACGCTTGTCCACTGTAACCTGATATAACTTGTGCAAAATCAGAATAGGATACTTGATTTTCCATAAAGTCTTAAATGTTGGTCTCATGAGAGTCCAAAAATGCTCTTCAAGCCAACATCAAAGTTTGTCTTGGCAAACTTTATCTAGTTAGGAATACTGACATAATTCAACAGTTTGATGCAAAAATGTTGCTAGGTCAGCGCTGGGCTTACAAAATGCTGCATACCTTTCTGGAATTAGCTGTTAGCGTGAAGGGCGTGATATTGGTACATTATTTTTTTGTGCTGGCACAGTCTGTAATCAGTGTTAATTTAGATAACAGTGCTGCAGAAAATATTACAAGGTGATATCTATTAAGACATAAGAAGAAATATGGAGAGAGTGAGTCTTTAAAAGTGCTAGCATTTCTGTGAAGCAGAAAATTGATTGTTGTTATGCTGTTGGCAGGATGGGAATCTGTTATCAGCTGGCACCCTGAAGCCTGTGCCAAGCTGCGTCATGCACTTGACTTTTAATTCTGGAGACAAACCGAGTGAAGGAAGCTTTTAGAAGCACATGCCAACTTTTGTTAATGCACTTGAGGATAATCTTACACAGCTTTAAAATGATCTGTCTGTCTCTCTCTGTCTAGTAGTTGTGCCGTTCTGGGCTCGAGGCAGCGGGCTCCAGGGCCTCTGTGGTGCTCCTGATGCCCCTCTCCCACTAACGAAGATCCCGGGTGGGCGAGGGACAGGCAGGGATCTCCCTCACAGTGTACTGCACAAGGTAAAAACACAGATCTGTATAATTTTCACATTTTAAAGGGTTAGTTCACCTGAAAATTGTGTCAATTACTCATTCTCATTTTGTTCCTAACCCGTAAAACCTCCGCTCATCTTCGGAACACAAATAAAGATATTTTTGATGGAATCTGAGACTACACTTTTTGAGCACAATAGAAAAAAAATAACGACCTTATTCAACAATTTGTCTCCTCTGCATCACGTTGATGCCATTTTGGAGTGTGTCCACTGAACGTAAATTGCGTATGTTGTTTTGTGTCAGTTGTGCCAAGCAATTGTTTTCATTCAAATCAAAGCGCAAACAACGTAGAAAAGTTCAGTGGATACTCTCCTTGATCATGTAAGGACACTTTCTGTCTATGGGAGTGACAGAGAGCTCAAAAATATCTTAATTTATGTTCCGAAGATAAATGGAGGTCTTACGGGTTTGGAACAACATGAGCGTAAGTAATTAATTACAGAATTTAATTTTTTAGTGAACTATTCCGTTAACTATATTAACTTTAAGCTTAAAAATGACAGAAAATGCACTCACCCTCAGGCTGTCCAAGATGCAGATTTCTGTCAGATTTGGAGAAATGTAGCATTACATCACTTGCTCACCAATGGATCCTCTTTAGTGAATGGCTGCCATCAGAATGAGAGTCCAAGAAACTGATGAAAACATCTCAATAATCCACAAAACTCCAGTCCATAAGCTAATGTCTTGTTAAGTGAAATGCAGTGTAATAAACAAATCCATCATTAAGACATTTTAATTTTTATCCATGGTAAAAAATTTAGTCCCTTATTCATAATAATGCTTCCTCCCATGACATATTCATTTAGAACTGTTTTGGACTGCATCTAAATAGTGCTTTATTGGTGCATATTTCTCTCCTGATTCAAACAAGTTGAGTTTCATATTGGAGAAAGCAGTAATATGGATAGAATACTCAAAAGTTAAAAAACATATTGGCTTTGTTTATTACAATTTTTATACTTCACAAGACATTAATTGATGGACTGGAGTGGTATGGTTTTATGTGTGGATTATTGTGGTGTTTTTAGTATCTGTTTGGATCTTGATGGCACCCATTCACTGCAAAGGATCCTCTGGTGGAGCAAGCATGTGACGTGAAGCAATACAATTAAGACAAAGACCTAATGAAATACATTGATTTAACACATTATTAAGTCAAATTTTGACAACAGTATCTCAACATTTTGGAATATCATTATATATATTAGTTAATCATTACTTTACATTAGACAAAATGGGACAAAACTAGTCCATACTAGTTTACTACCACAGCATGATCCTAAATTAAAAACCCCAAACAGTAAATTATCCTAATACTTTTTTATTCAATATGACAATGGGGCGGCAAACCATGCAATTTCCAAAAAAACACACACAGACAACCAGCCCAAGGTGGGAGACGGGTGTGTGAGCATGTTATTTGTCACGTAGCTCTGTGCCATATTTACAGCTAAAGTTTCCATCTGGCCTACATACACTTGGTGTTGGCGCTTGGTACTTGAACTCTGCATCTTACCGTGTGTGAGACTATAGATGTCAGCACTGTCTTTGTGCAGACATGTGACTGTATCAAAAAGGTTTTGGATCACTCACGCCTTTGATACAGTCCACTGTGCAAGTTACTGTTGGCTACTCTTGAGCTCATTTTTATATCAATATATATATATATTTTTTTTTGAATACGCCACTCTGGTAACATCAAGACAAAATCAATTGAAAAGGAATAGGATAACACAAAGTCATTCCAAACCATTACGATTTTCATTCATCTTTGGAAAACAAGTTAAGATATTTTTGATGAAATCCAAAAGCTTTCTGACCCTGCATAGACAGCAATGCAACCAGCACATTCAAGGCCCAGAAAGGTAGTAAGGACATTGTTTCAATAGTCCATTTGTCATCAGTGATTCAACAGTAATTTTTTTGTGTGCAATGAAAACAAAAATAACGATTTTATTCAACAATTCTCCTTTTCCGTGTCAGTCTCTGCCATGCATTCACAAGAGTACCATGATGCATGCGTGTGTTGCTGCTGATGCAGGAGACGGCGTTCTGACATACAACAGCTGAACCACTGATGTTGCATGGACTATTGTAACAATGCCCTTTACACTACCTTTCTGGGCCTTACATGGTAGTGTTGCTAAAGCTCTCGGGCTTCATCAAAAATATCTTGTGTTCCGAAGACTAATGAATGTCTTACGTGTTTGAAACAACATGAGGGTGGGTAATTAATGACACAATTTTCATTTTTGGGTGAACTATCCATTTAACTGTTGGAAATGATATGTGTATAATAAAAAATACTGTGAAAAAAGGCAGTATGCTAATTCATGCAACAACAATTTTATCATTAGGTTAAAAATTCAGTTATAGATACAGTTGATATTTAAACAAAACGATCTCTATTAAGACTAACGAGCTAAAGAACTACCTTTGTGCTAACATTTACTTTTGGGCTCATTCTGAGAACAAGCTTGTGTGTAACACTATGTGCCTGTGTCTCGTCCAGGATGAAAAGTTGACGGTGACCCAGACGGGGTCGGTAAGTGGTGCGTCCCCTGTCCTGCACTTCCAGTACCAGTTAAGCGAGCGACGGTTCTCCTGCTGGGACACGGTTCTGTCGGACAACGCACTCTACCTGGAAATCCCCATAGGAGGTTTTCACAATGGCAGCAGAGAAGGGTACGTTAATAATCTGTCATCATCATGCAGCTCTATGTTATAGATGACAGCAGAACCGTATTCATCGGTCTCTACATGGTTTGGCTTAAACAGACAGTTTTAGGTCACAGTAGAATGAACGGCTGGTTTAATTTTAGTCAAAAGCAGCTCGAGTTGGTTTTCCAAGTGACGTTTCATGACTGGTATGAGGCTGTAAAATATGCAGCCGCTCTTGATGAAAGTTCTTCCAGTCATTTCTGATTGAAGTCCAACACGTCCAGGCATTAGAACAGAGTGTTTCACCTTCAACAAGCAGGTGGTGGACTGTCAGAAAGCATTAAATATGTGTGTGTGTTGTTCTGTGGCTAGTACATCTGCATTATTACATAAGGTAGACATTATGTAAAAGCAGCAGTGCGTCACCATCTGTCTCTCTCATTACGCTGCAGTTTCACCAGGCTGCTGGAGTTTGCAGAGGAGCAGTTGAAAGTCAGTCACGTGTTCCTGTGGCTTCAGAAAAACAGAGACGATCAATGTAAGACACATTTAAACCCTTTAAAAAATTGTTCTTCACCCCTCCCCTGTGTTCTTCTGTGCAACACAACTAGAGATATTTTGCCATTTTTTCCTCCGTAATGGAAACCGAAGTAGTTGGATTCCAAAAGTGTGGCTCATCCATTTGACTTGTGCACTTTTATGATGCTTTTTGTCATTTTTGGAGCTTGACAGCCTTATTATGACTGCAATAAAAGACATTCAAATCATCCTTACAGAAGTAAACAGGAAAATAAAAATCAACAATGACAATTTATTTAAATATATGAGTTGAAAATTCAAATTATGTTGTAATTCAGCTCTATAAAAAAACAATAGTGATATTATTCAGCTCAAGTCAGTTTAGTGTTCATTGATAGGATTGATAACATACACTTCTAAAAACATACATCTTCAACATGAGTGAGTAAATGATAATACAACTTTCATTTGGGTAATTAAATCTTTTAAATAGAATAATGAGTCTGATACCATAATATCTTTGTCTCTACTTGTGCAGTGTCCATCATGAAGACCTTCCACTACATGGGTTTTGAAGTGGTAAAACCAGGTCATCCACTGGTGCCGCCCCGGCCTGATCTTCTCTTTATGGTCTATTACATAGACAGCAGCAGTTCTGATGAAGAGTGACCGTCACACTCTCACTCACTCTTAAAATGACCCCCCACCCTCTTCCTCCCACCCTATACCTCTGCATCAGTGACTTTTAAGACTTTTAAGGGGGAAGGGCGAAGCTGGGCCACCTAACACTCTGATTGGTTCAGTTTCCATTATTATCCCACCGATCAGTTCTGATTGGTCGTTCCATCAGCAGGAGGTGGGTTGGTGCTAAAGCAGAAATCATATCATATCCTGTCTGTTAATTCAAAGCATATTTCAAACTGTCTGTTGTGTACACTATGTATAGACATAGTCGTGATACTTTTTACAGAAGGGAATGCATTTGTAACCGGTTGTAGACTGGTTTGACAGTCTTCTCTAATCTGGTGTTACTCTTCTTTAGACGTTTCAGCCTAAACTTTCACTTGTTAATCGTTCAATGATCTCAGAGGAAACAAGCTAAATAGCTCTTAGTAACTAAGACTCGACTCACTTCAACAGCGTAGTTCGTCCTACAAACACTCATTAGGATTTATGCTGTGTTCCATTCTACTTTCGAATTTCTAACTTCCTATATAGAAAAGTGGAATAGAATCCACTTGAAGTTGGATTTAAGACTTTTATGAAAACTGCAAGATCATTCACAGGAACCGGGGAGATGTCAACAGCTCACTGTTGACGATTACCATTTTATATACATTGTCCAAATGTCATGCAATAAATGGTTTAAGTATAAAAAAAAAGGTTTCAATATTGGATGGAACGCAGCATTGTAGCATACGTTCTTCAAAAACATGCATCATTCCAGACCCCAACAAGGCACTTAAGTGTAAATTTAGATTGAGTTTAGTCTGGTTGTGAGATTTGCTTTTTAAGAATTATTTTGAGTAGAAGTTGTTCAATCAGGTCTGTTGCTTTTACTCTTTAAAACAAAGCCTGGCCGGAAAACTTCAAGATGCATGAGCATGTTTGTGATGAAATCATTCTAGTTTTAAAAATCCCGAAGGTCCTTATTTTTATCTAGGGAGATGCAGAGGTCAACTGCGTGAGTCTTACCGTAGTCCATCACACCTTTTGTCTTCGCCATCCCAAACCAACAGGAAACATGAGAGCAAACCAACCCCACCCTCTGCCCCTCAAGGGCTTAACACAAGCACTTTAGGAAAACACAAGCAATTCAGCCCACGGTGCATTGCACATCCATTACAGAGAGATGTGCACTGAGCCGTCAAGATGTCTTGCAGTGTTTAGTGAACTTGACATATTTGCCAAAGATAATGGTCTCCATTCAAAGAGAACGCCTCAAGTTTCATTCAGATAAGACTGGTGAACCTACCATAGCAGCACCTTCAGAGAGCAGGCTCAGTCCCGGCGCAGTCAGGTATAACATGCAAAAACATTCCCTGAAACGGAAGCCTCTGTTTCTTTGATTCTTGGTCATCTCTGTGGAAATTAGGTGCAATGAATCCAGTTCTGTATTCTTCTCAGCAGGGCGGCCTTTAAGTTTTGCATGTGTAAATAGATCTTACCTTTCCTCATGGGCTGTTACAATAAGCTTTTAGAGAATGTTTTTTTGTTCATCCACTTAAATGTTATTTTTATCAATATGATTTATTTTGTCTATACCGATTGATTTTTTTGTAGTGTAGAATTTAGAGTAAATCGGATACCATTTATTGACAATCTACACTTGTATACCTTGAACTTTTTCTTTATGTCCAAATAAAACATGTGACAAAACAAAACATAATGACATACCTGTTTTTTGTTGTTGCTGTTGTTGTTCACAAATAAAATCAATTTGATGATTCCAGATTAATTCTTTGTCAGAAATGAGCTGAAGAGAGAAATAAAATGAAGTTAAGAAAGTTGATTAATGTGCAATCATAACTGCAAAGGAAAAATAAGGTTAACTTTAAGAATAAACTATTGAAACTAAAGTAAAACTTAAATGTGTATTTACCTTTTTTTTGGGACATCTATGAAAAAAATGGTCCTTATAAAATGGCTGCTATTTATTGAAATAATATCATTCACATTAAAACAGAAAATGTTTGGTCTTGTTTAAGGCCAATCAATGACAAGGAGTCTAATAAACAGTTATCATAATTAAGATTTTGTGTAATGTTAAAAAGAAACTGATAAAATATACCAGAAAACACCACTCTGAAAGCTACAACCAAACTACATTTCCCATCATTCTCTGTGGCAGCACAATACATAACACAATACAGAGAGCATAAATAATACACCTATACATGGCATAATTAATCACTCATTTGTAAAATGTCATGTTTATCAAGTAACTGTATTCTACAAGAAACAATCGTAATCAATTACTTTACGACTTAAGTTTTTTTTCCTGTTTTGGCATATTTAGGCCTATTGCTTTTTACCGGAAGATGAAGACTGTAAAATAAAATCTAAGCTTTAAATTTTGTTAGCATTTCAAAATACAGCTATGTTGATCTCAAAGCGAACACAAATAGACTGAACCTAAAACGATAAAATTCTTGCTTGCTTATTTCTAAAGCTCACTTAAATTTGTTATTGAGACATGACTTAATGGTATCTTGGAAAATTTATTTTGGAGGTACCTTCATTCAGAATCTCTTGACAGACTGAACTGGAGAGCGTCTGTCCTGTAGCTCTAAACAGACCTGCGGGTCATATGCACTTAACGATCCGTGCTGGGTTACATCACAGTCCATTAAAATGACCTACATTCTCTTAGTCTGGAACACGTTAAGATTTTTGTGCTGCTGGGTTACTGTGCGAGCCCGTCCTTGTGTTCAGTTCTGACCTCCGAGACCGTAATCCGTTCCCGCGCTTATGCAACACGTGCCGAATTTTCCCGCGCTTCTTAGAAAAGCCCGCAAAATACATTAAGAGTCAGTCAGAGATTTGGTTAATCCCCCATAAAATACTCATCCTTTTAATATAAGAATGTTAACTCTAACACCACACACGTTTTTTCTTGTTGGAAATATCTTGCAACAATTTACTACAGTCTCAAAGTAATTTCAATAGCGCTTTAAACAAAGCAGTATAGTAACCACAGTTTCACTAAATGTGTTAAATTCAATATGGCCTCTATAGGTCTATAAATCGCCAATTTATATATACATATATATATATATATATATATATATATATATATATATATATATATATATATATATATATATATATATAAATTATTTAGTGCAATTGACCAATATCTATGGCATTTCATGGTTATCACCGTATTTGTTATTTTTATTTTTTTGTAAAGGTTAATGCAGTGTTAGCACACCAACCTGAAAGCTCTTAGTTACACAACAGTCACATTAGAGGCACAGATGTCCATATGAACGCTTTTACATTTGATCTATTATTCAACATAAAACCACCAGCTGTGGACATTGAAGAACCTTCTAGAATTTCCTCAGAATGTGCATTCGATTTGAAGAAACATAACTACTAGACATGTTTATCTTCTCATTTTGTGTTTAATAAAGAAAATGACAGATTGACAGACGGAGCAATATGAATTTCTCTGGGAGTCCCAGCGGGCGTTTGCATTTGAATAGAAAACAAGTGCATGCGTTTTATTTGTCTTTCTCCTTCTGTTCTTTCTCTTTCTTGTCTTTCTCTGCTTTGGCCTCTTCTGCTTCGTGTTTCTTGATCAGTTCTTCCACTTCCTTCTGCTTGAGGACTTTGATTCTGGTCTTGCCGTTCTCTCGTGTCAGTGTGGCGATCTCCACTTTGAAGACGGACAGAAAAAGGAAACAATTCAATGCGTGTCCATAAAATTAATTAATTAAAAATTAATTTATACACTGTGCATATTGATTTGAATCTACTGAAACGACAATCTTTGACATGCAACATCTTTCTGTATTTAAGAGTTTCGAGGTAAAGTAAAATGTGATTGTAAGTTAAATTAAATATAAATAAATATATATAAAATAATACTGTATACATTATATATATATAATGATAGATAGATAGATAGATAGATATAAAACACAGTCACAAATGCACCAAGTGTGAATGTGATTTTAGTTTCAACTGCCGAACAAATAAAATGTATAGCTTGTCTATTTGTTTGATAGGGTTTGTTGCTGCATGATCATTTTGACTGCAGTGTTTGTAACCGCAGTGCAGCACGTGATCAGCTGCATTAAGCTGAGAGCTCAGATGGATTGTGGGTCTGTACATGGTGTCATGATCATTCATAATGCAGAAGTCTGCTCTCTGCTAGACTGCTTTAATCTACCAGCCTCGTCTGCATGCTAAAACATTTATTCCATCTCAGTCTTGCCAAACACACACCTTTCTCTGCTGAGAGCTTGCTGACGTCCATGGTTTTATTCAGCACTTTGACGGCGAGAGCGAGGGCAGAGGACAGAGTCATCTCTCCCTCTTTATAGTCCTGCTTCAGCATTGACACAGCAGCCTGAAACACACAGACACACACTTTACGTTTCAGAACTGAGAGGTTTTGATATCTGTTTTGTTCAGACCTCAGGACAGATGTAGGGAATTAAGGACAGGTGCCTTGTCGCCATCTACTGGCCACATCAGTGCAATAATAAATGGACACTGTGATGTCCGACTTGTCTTTTTTTTTCAGTTTCTTTTTTAAGCATGAACAAATCACTCAACTTTAAGAAGAAACATTGTTTCCTACATGCAACCATGCATTTTTACAACAAACAGAATATTAGACTCAATCTACATTATTATTCCGTGACAAAAAGCAGTATCACAAGTTACTGTAAATGCTTTTTTTTGAGGATATAGTTTTCTTCTTGCAAATCCTGTGTTGATTTTGAGGAGGAAATCTGATGTTAATGTAGACAAATGTGACCCTCTTAAGTCGCTGGGGTATATTTGAAGCAATAGCTAACAAAAAAAACATTGTATGGGTCAAATTTATAGATTTTTCTTTTATGCCAAAAATCATTAGGATATGGAGGAAAGATCATATTCCATGAAGATATTTTGTAAATTTCCTACTGTAAATATCTCAAAAGATTATTTTTGATTAGTAATATGCATTGCTAAGAATTCATTTGGACAACTTTAAAGGTGATTTTCCCAATATTGTGACTTTCTTTGCACCCTCAGATTCCAGATTTTCAAATTGTTGTACCTCCACCAAATATTGTCATATCATAAACCATACATCAATGCAAAGCTTATTGATTCAGTTTTCAGATAAAATATAAATCTCAATTTCGAAAAATTGGCACTTAAAACTGGGTTTTGTGGTCCAGGGTCACAAATGTTAAATAGAGCTGAGAATACTACGCTTTTATTGTTTCTGATAGAATCAAATTAGCTAAACTTTGAGCTAAACTCAAAATGTTACACACCACTGTTTAAAAGATTGAGCAGTTAAGATTTTTTAAATGTTTCAAAATGATTATGCTGATTAGCTGTTCAGAAAACATTTATTATTATTATTATTAATATTATTATTAATGTTGAAAACAGTTGTGCTGCTTAATATTTTTGTGAAAACCCAGGACTTTTCCCCAGGACTGCTTTATTGATGGAAAGTAAAAAATAAAAAAAATAAAAAAAGCATTTAAAAAAAAAATATATATATATTTTTTTTTTTTTATATTGTAAATGCCTTTACGGTCACTGTTGATTAACTAAAGACTTGCTGATTGAAAGCATTCATTTATTCATCAAAAAACCCTAATAATTACTATTTTTTAAGTGATTCGTTAAACCAAATGATTTCATATGAACTGATTTGGTTCAAATGAACAGAGTCTAAAATGTATTTTTCTTTCTAGCACTAGTCGGATAGATTCAGTGTGTCATAAGCTGTGAAAAGCACAATGAAGCGTTCATTTCCTGCATAAGAATCTGAATGTGTGTGTTTCACTCACTGCGCTGTTGTTGCCAATACACGTGGCTTTCCAGCCTCCATAGTTTCCGCTGGGGTCACTCTGATAGAGCTGGAAGCCGTAGTGTTTGTCCCATCCCATATACAGCAGAGACACACCAAAGGGCCTTTTACCTGACAAAACACACACGGTTTATATTCCACAGCCTCACCAGGATCATGTTCGAAATAGATTCAAATGTACCTCCAAACTGTGTGTAAGCCTGTTTGATGTCACACAGCGCAGTGACCAGCTGCTCGCAGGGAATGGGCTCCTGATACTGCAGCAGGTACCTGCACACACACCATCAATCCGAAGACTCTCATATGCATAATAAACCAATTCTGTCTTATTTATCATAACCCAATGCAGTCTTCCGCAGGAGTCAAAGTGATGCTTCGCTCACCTCTGTGCGATGAGTCTCAGCTCGTTTGTGAGGACGTTGGCATCTGATGTAATTCCCGCTACACTGCATGCCATGTCTCTGCGTTACAAAATCACCATACATCATTTTAGAAAAATAGTAATGCAATTCCTCGTATATCAGAGCTAAACAACCATGCTTCCTTATATATATATATATATATATATATATATATAGCATACAGCACATACTTAAATATTAAACTAAAAAGTAAAAATAAACTGGAAATATAAAATCACAAACACTATAATAATAATATATAAACAATACTATATGTCACGTTTATGTCATGTCACTAAATTAACACTGACTGCCATACACACACTTACAAAAATAAGAGGTGTACTTGATTATTCATTCTAAATATTAATTTAAAATATTAAATATTAATACAACTTCTAAACTAAATAAAACTCTTATTAAAAGACAAAACAAAATCATGCATGTACTAAAATTAAAATACACTGGAAACTGAAAAATCCAAGCTAATTTAAAATATTAAATAACCATAAAATAGCATATAAATAATACTAAAATAACACTGCCATACCAAAAAGAGATTTGCCAAGGAACAAAATATAATTAAATATTAATTCCAATATTTAAAATGCATTAGGATTTATTTGAAATATTAAAAATACATGCATTTTATCCCATATCAGAGCTTTAAAAAAAACAAAACAATACTTAAATAGAAAAATCTAAAATAGGAATAAAGACTATAGTTCAATTTATATTTACATAATAGAACTTTAACTTCTCTTACGAATCCTCAAATATCATACTTATGCAATGATTTGTGTTCAAGTAAGTCATTTTAAGGCCACACAAATGATTGGACTCACTCATTGAGTTTGTAAATCTTCTCTGAGAAGAACACCTCGTCCAGAAGTTTGTGGATGTTTCTCCTCTCTGCCGCCAGCAGCACGCCGTCATTGGCCAGGATGCCCAGACAGGTGCCAGCGTGACCAATGGCCTCCATGGCATACTCTACCTGATACAGACGGCCTGCCAACAACACAACACTCACAAACTCAGAGCTCCTCCACATGACAAGACATCAACATTTAGAATAATGACAGACAATATAAATAATGAAATGGTGCATATGGGGGCTCTCACCCTCTGGAGAGAAAATAGTCGTCCTTGAGTCATATCTCCGAGACTGTTAAACAAAACAAAGAGAATTTGAATCATTGTGATAAGAACATAAAGTGAATCAATAAACTGCATGAAAAAAAAATAGATCAACAAATAATGCAACACTTACCATTATGCCCTTAAATAAAACGAATCCTGCAAACAGCAGAAAATATGCTTAAGTGATGAGTACCAAACATTATTATTAATAATGATTATATTACATTTACTAATTTGTTGATTTACGCTGCTGTCACAATCTCAAGAGCTTAAACATTCATAAAGCGATAGGAAGTAACAGAAAACAACTCTAACACACATCCAGACTACCAAATACACTTATTTTACGGTCTTAAATTAATATAAATGAGAGACTGAAGCATAAATGTGAGTTTTAAAGCTGCTTTCAGTTTCTCCTGTTTGAATGTGTTTTAGCTTTAGCAATAGCACCCGCATAACAGCATGAAGCAGCAACTTTCCATTTCATTTAAATTTAGCCTACGATCAATTAATCTGACACCAGTTTAGTTTTCCACACACGCACTGGAGGCTTTACTTTGTAGTGGGCGACATATATAGTGTGTAAAATATAGTAATGTATATTATTTTCATACCTAATGCCGGAGTTCGCGCTGCCTGTTCACTGTTAAACAGTCTCCGCTAAAGAATCTCACTGCAGCGAGAAACGCATCCACTCTGGAGTCACTTCTGTCGGCGGTCACGTGTGTAACGTGACGTTCTGTGATTGGTACCCTTTCTTAAGTTAGCGGTAGTGTTCGCAATTTAGCTTTTTATTTTATAATTAAACAACAACTAAAAACTGAAACTTGTAACATGTATTAAACGCCAGAAATCTGCACTACTTTTAAATATCGTCCTAAAATTCATTTAACCTCTTAATGCATAGAATTATTTTTAAGCATAGGAAAATTCCTCAATTAAGCAATATTTGAAATATTTTGTGTGGAGCCAACCAATTTCAATATGTCTTCACAAATTATGTACATATACATACATATATATGTATATATATATATATATATATATATATATATATATATATATATAGTTTTTAAGACTTTACCTGATGTGTGTTGTGTGTTTTAGTTACATTAAAAAACAGTTGCAAAAGAGTCATGTATTTAGAAAACCAGACTACATTTGTTGAATGGTACGTTTTTGGTTTTAATTTGTTTCTGAATCAGACTACTGTCTGCTTTCAGGTTCTTTGTGCTGGTGGGAGTGGATCAGCTAGATTGCACATCCCACAGAAATGAATCGTTCAGTTCCACAGCGCCCCCAGTGTAAGGGAAGCTACATTACATTTAATCAATGTAGAAACTACGAATATTTCAGAGTATATTTTAAACCAAAAATCAATTCTAAAATAACACAATAACATTCAAACTCATTTCATATATTTAAATCTAATTTTACAATTGAATACTAAATACAAAAAATACACAGTAATGAAATATTCTGTCACACTACAAGAGTCATTTGTAATTTGGATTACACTGATTGTGCTGCATGGTTTTTATTCACTACAAAGAACTGGTTCATGAGAGTCATTTGTTTGTGATTTGGACAGACTGTGATATTATAAAAACAGAAAGGACAAACTCAGCATGCTGATCTCATTATTTATTAAAAATTATTTACAATAACAGCATAATCCAAGAAAAGAATAATTTTTTTTTTTCTACTGCATCATTCACCCCTGTGCTGAGGAGCTGCATACTGTCTTCACCTAGAGAACACAAGGACTGAAGCCAAACATCGCAACGAGGCAAACAGCACTGATAGTACCAAAGCCAGCCTTCGGTCACTCTCTAATGTGAGCTCAGAGTTATATATTATGTTTATGGCTGAGCATACTTCCTTTCAGTCATCACTGGCACTCATACTCCCAGTAACAGAAAACACTAAATGGACGATTATAATAAATAAATTTATATTCTACTGGATCGGATGAAATCGAAGTGTGTCTTTTTTTTTGTCGTGACTGCAATATGTGGACGACTTACATACAGAAACGAGAGCTAGGAAATGAAGAAACAACAGTAAGCTGGAAAGCTTTGAACGTGTGGACATTTTCGCTCCATCAAATTGGCCGTGTAAAAATCAGCACCATGAAAGAAGAGCAAAGCCTCCATTGGCTGTGAGGTCGTCATGCAGTCTTCGCATCCAGCACCAAAGAGCTCAGGTCAGGAGAACGGTTTCTTAACAGGCACTGCGATACAAAATGCCCAAAGTTCCCACTGCACAACCAGAATGTGGATATACACACTGGATCGCGTCTGGGAGTGGAGACAATGATCTGGAGCGAAACCTTGGACATTTGTGGTTTTTAAGTGCAAGACAATGACGTCCTCCGGGACGGGAGGATTCGGCAGACGATAGGCACAGCGTTCATAGTTCATAAGGCCTCCAGAAGGCCTCTGGGTGGCGCTGTACTAGTCAGAGGTCTATGGGCGTCTCCGTGGCTATGAATCTGATTATGCTACAGCAGCAGAGATCGAGCTACGTACTTCAGGATGCCTCCGTGTCTGAAAAACGCCACATCCATGTCGTTCTCGAAAAGAGCCGTGACACTGAAACTCTTTCCTGTGCTCGTCTGGAAACAAATCAGACATAAACATTAGATGTCGCATGGACAAAAATCAGTATGTACAAGCAAATCGCAGTTTAATTAAGGGCAGGACTGGGTGTGGATACAAATTTCGATTCGCAAGCTCTCTATTTTGTTAACAGTTACCGTATTTTTTGGACTATAAGTCGCACCGGACTATAAGTCGCATTTATTTAGAACCAAGAGAAAACATTACCGTCTCCAGTCAAGAGAGAGCGCTCTATGTCTTCAGTGTAGATTACAGGAGCACTGAGCAGCACAGAGCGCCCTCTCGTGGCTGGAGACGGTAATGTTTTCTCTTGGTTCATTTCTCTTGGTTCATTTCTCTCGGTTCATGTCAAATTAATTTGGATAAATAAGTCGCACCTGACTATAAGTCGCAGGACCAGCCAAACTATGAAAAAAAGTGCGACTTATAGTCCGGAAAATATGGTAACTAAATATTGTAATGGCAGAAAAGAAAATTCTTTCTTAGCTATTGCTCTAAATAACTCTTAATGCCTATATATTAATTTTAATGATGGCAGTTTACAAAACATTGTGTACATGTGTTTCTGATTCACTGAGAAGAACGGTTTCATTAGAGTCACCTGTCAGTGCATTGGACTACATTGGTTATTCTGAATGCTTTTGATTCACTACAATCAACTAGTTAACTAGTGTTTCTTTTTTAAAATCAGACTACACTGTTACTGTGTTCCACGTGTGAGCACATCTCACTGATGTTTTATCCACTGTGAGTCGCTCTACCTGTACTGTTAGCTGTTGTCTGGGCGTAAGCTCCTGTGGGATGTTGATGGTGAATCGCTCTTTTCCACACAGCTCCAGCGAGTCGGCATTCTCTCCTGGCAAGAACTGCAGCGGAGCGATTCCCATCCCCACCAAATGATTCCTATGAATCTTCTCAAAGCTCTCAGCTATCACCGCACGGACGCCCTAAATAACCCAGACAAGACAGGTCCACATGTTAAGTGTTTGCTCAGAACTAATAACAGGAAACACAGGAATCCACAGGAATATGGGACCAGTACCATTAAATAAGGTCCTTTAGCGGCCCAGTCACGTGAGCTGCCGGAGCCGTACTCTTTTCCTGCCAGTATGATGAGAGGGACTCCATCTCTCTGGTAGCGTTCAGCAGCTTCAAACACATCCAGCTGTGACGAGAAAACACCCATCAAACCATGTGTACAGACTGAGAACGAATCAAGTTCAAACCGGTTCAGTCTAGTCGCTGACCGTCTGTCCTGATGGAATGTGCAGGGTTTTGGGTCCGGTCTTCCCGATGAGGCGGTTTTGAAGCTTTATGCTGGCAAATGTTCCTCGAGTCATTACAGCATCGTTTCCTCTCCGTGCACCATAGGAATTGAATTCACGAGGGGTCAAACTGAATCAAATGTATAAAGGAACTGAACTTAGTTTCTAATAATCTTGATAAATGTATGAATGAAAAATCATATTACTGCTAAATGCAATGGAAATTATATTACATGATTTTAAGGGCAAATATATGAACATACTAAGAAGAAGCCTTTCCAAATCATCTCACCGTTTGCTCTGAAGGTATTTGGCGGCAGCGCTGACTCTCGCGATGCTTCCCGCTGGAGAAATGTGATCGGTTGTTACTTTATCACCCAGAAAGAGGAGCGGGTACGCGCCCTCAATGGACTGAGGAGTGCACACCTCTTTAGACTGAGACGAAGAGAAACAGGAGCCTTGTTAATGTCAAAATACTGTGAACCTGATGCGTGGGGAGATCTGCATCTAAATAACACCACTGTCGTTACCGCTAACTAAAACTATTACGAATCACTTTCATTAATTGAAATCAAGCTGAAATAAAATATGACATGAAAAATCAACTAAAACTACTGGAACTTGAAAGAATTTTTTTTCTGACAAAATTGCTCAAACTTAAACTGAAATAAAAATAAAGCTAAATAGAAAATGTAAAAGTAAAAACTAATAACAATTACAAAACAACATTAAATGACTAAATTATTTAGATTAACACTGAAAATATATTTCAAAACATTAACACAGTACTATAATAATATATAAATAATACTGCATGATACTCACCAGTTTGCTGAAGAAGGACGGACATCGAATGTAGGTGGACTTGGGATCCCACGGGAAGAGGGCAGATTCAGCAGATTCTATTGTGTTCCAGAACGTACTTCCTTTCTGCAGACAATCACACAAACCAGCCATTATTAACAGACAACTCTCCTGAGTCAACTGATTAAGTAGATCAATCAATTATATTTTTTGAGGAACGTGTGCTATTATATTCTCGTACCTCCATGCGGCTCCTCAGATCTTTGAACATGGAGGCGATGACGATGTTCTCCTCCGTGTGGTTCACCTCCTCTTTGGATGGCCAGATATCCCTCAGATACACGTCCTTCCCTTCTGAGTTCACCCCCAGCGGTTCTGTCTCTAGGTCGATGCTGACTGTGCCTGCGATCGCATACGCCACCACCAGTGGAGGCGAAGCCAGATAATTCGCCCGAACGCAGTCACACAGGCGTCCTTCTAAATGCCTGTTTCCAGACAGCACGCCACATGCCACCAAATCACCCTGCACACAAGCAGACAGATGAATACACAGCAGATCAGAGAGAGGAAGGGAGACAGAAATAAGATTAAACGGTCTCACCTGTTTAATGGCGTCCACCACACTCTCAGGTAAAGGTGCTGTATTGCCCACACAAGTGGCACATCCATAACCCACCACCTCGAACCTGAAACACATCATCAAAATGAATGCTTGTCCAGACAACGGTGAATGTGTTTATGTAAAGGTAAAAAAAATTGCTTTAAACTTTTTTTTTTCTAAATAATATTTTATCTATGCATTTATATTCATTGCTATATCCAGTTAGTTTTTTCTTAGTGTGTGTGTGAGTGATTGATTGAGTGAGAAATTGAGTGAGAAATTGAGTGATTGAAAGAGTGTGTGTGTGTGTGTGTGTGTGTGTGTGTGTTTATATATGGTGCGTGTACCCGAGTTTCCTGAGGTAGGGCAGGACTCCACTGGTGTTCAGGTAATGTGTGACGGTTCCACTGCCGGGCACCAGACTGGTCCTGATGTATGGTTTAACCTTTAGACCAGCCTCGACAGCTTTCTTCGCTAGCAGACCTGAACAACACACAGACATACACGTGAGATGCACTAAACACTGTTCAAACAGCTCCTATCAGATCTAGAGGTGTGTTGACGTCTGACCTGCGGCCAGCATGACGGACGGGTTGCAGTTGTTGGTGCAGCTGATGACCGCAGCGATCACGATCGATCCGTGCGCCAGGTTGTACTCGGCCCCCTCATGCAGGAAGGGGACCTGAGTTGCCTGCTTCTCTTTGGATATGTGGAAGCCCTTAAAACCCACCTACACACACATGGATGGCACAAACAACATACACCGGTATTAGTGATGTCAAGGGTACTTTGCTACCTATATATTTTTTTCCAATTTAATATGTTAATATGTGCTTTCACCTTCTCATTCAGGCAGTTGATAAAGTCTTCCTTCATGCATGTCACAGCGACTCTGTCCTGCGGCCGTTTGGGTCCACTGACATGAGGCACAATTGAGCTCAGGTTCATCTCGATGACCTACGAAACCACATGATTTAACTCAACTTGGAAATTCTATAGGGGCTTTTTATTGCTTTTTTGGTTACTGATTTCTCATGTGAAGGTCAGTCAGTGATTTCGCTATAGTTTTACTTGTGGCGGCCCGCCAGGCTTTGAATATACAAGTGCTGCATGTGGGGGTGTTTTTAAATCACTGTATTTCTGAAGCAAATAAACTGCCTTTCATTTCACCTTGCATGTAATGACTGATAAAGCACGTTTGTGAGAGGAACGTTGCTTTGTGTGCCGCCATTACACGGGAAACCTCCATCTCTCCCGCTCTACAAGCACCTAATTAAGTTAACCAACCTCTGAATACTGTGGCTCTTCTGATTGGTCGCCGTAGCTTCTGAAGAGTTTGATAGCCTTCAGATAGTCTTCTAAAACCACAAGCTTCTCCTCACTGCAAACTGATAAGAAAAACGTTTTGCATTAAGTTAAATCTTCAAACACTTGAAGCTTTATAATCTAAATTACTCAGGATGGTCCGTACTAGTGTGTTTAAAGTGCTGAAGGGTGATGTCATCCACAGGAAAGAAGCTCACAGTGGCGTTGTACTCCGGGCACATGTTAGCAATGGTGGTGCGATCGGGAGCCGAGAGCTGCTGTACACCAGGCCCAAAGAACTCCACAAACTTCCCGCCGATCCCTGCCTGACGCAGATGCTGAGACACAAAGATCAGATCAGTCAAATGTCATTTCTAGAGATTGCAAATTCACTGATGATGTTATACATTAAGGAAACAAGGACCTCGCTGTACCTTAGTAATGCCCAGTACGATATCAATGGATGTGGCAAGAGGATTGATGGTCCCCACGAGTTTACAGCCGACGACCTGCGGCAGAGTCAAAGACACTGGCTGACCTAACATGACCGCCTCTGATTCAATGCCTCCAACTCCTGAAAGAGAGACAAAGTGAGATAAACAAGACAGAATAGTGTTCAAATATAACACAATAACTAACAGCATGCTTACCCCAGCCTAGGATCCCAAGGCCGTTGATCATGGTGGTGTGGGAGTCCGTTCCCACCACACTGTCGGGATAAATAAACCCCTCCCCTTCCTGTACCACCTGACACAGGTACTCTAGATTCACCTGATGCACCGTGTTGATGTCTGGCGGAACTACGTTGATGTTTTTAAAGGCTTTTGAACACCACTGGAAAGAAAATAGTGAGAAACAAGCATTAATATAAAATTAAAAGTTTGTTGTCTGTAAGATTTTTTTTATTTGTAAAATATTATCAGTTTAAAATAACCACTTTCAATTTGCATATATTTTAAAATGTAATTTATATCTGTGATGTCAAGATGAATTTTCGGCATTATTACTTCAGTCTTCAGTGTCGTCAGAAATCATTCTAATATGCTGCCCTAGAAACAGTTCTGATAATCAATGTGAAAAAAAATAGTTGTGCTGCTTAATATTTTTGTGGAAACGGTTCAATTTATTTTCAGGCTTCTTCGATAAATGGAAAGTAAAAAAACAAATTTGATACAAATCTTTTGTAAGTATATGTATAAGAATAAAAGTATTATTTCTTTCAGAAAATAAATTACTGATCCTCGGTTGTGAATTTTCACTTCCGTAACAGATGGTCCTGGTTTTATTGCGCATGACTGTAAATGTTACTTTAAAGAATAACCAATATCTTTTTCATAATGAAAAATTATATCCACCAATTTTTTGCTAATGTAACCTAGTAGGCAAGGAAATCATTTTCACGAACCAGTTAAATTAACTTCCAGATATATCTTCCCTTATTTCACTTTTCATAACCACAGTGTGATATAAAATGCATTTTATGTTGTTTTCGTGTAAATATAAATCACAGAAAGCTCTGAAAACTCACCTTAAAGAACTGTAGCCTCTCTTTGTTTCTGATTAGCTCCATCTCTTGGTTTCTGATCATAGTTTCAGGCCTGTGTGGGTCAGACAGACATCAGGGCATCAAGAGAATGCAGACAGATTCATGAGTTAATGTGTGTGTGTGTGAGGGGAGACGTACTCGGACACGGGCTGCAGGTGGAAGGGGCACAGGAGGGGTGTGTTCTCTATTTGTACTGCTGCGCTTCTGCCACTGGGAACGTCGGAGCAGGAGGCTTTACTGCAGCCGCCCCGGTGACCCGGTCGTTGACCTGCACAGTGACCGCCGGCGCTGCTGCTCCCTCGTGGAGACGGTCGACCGGCAGGGGATCTGACAGCAGCAGAGTGACTCTCGTCTGTGGGGGCTGGAGGGTTCTGGATGGCACTGAGAAATGAGGCAAATGCATGTAACAACGTGTTGCATCGTGACTGGATAAGCTCATAAAAAGGGAATGTTTCACAAAAACAGTAGCACAATACATTATCGCCCTAATTACTGTGTACGTTAGGAGTTCTAGACATAATCATTGTTTATGTTAATGTTGTAATTATCAGGTTTTAAAACATAAATACTGCCTTAATCCGTCCTTTAGCCTTTGCGTTCACTCTCACCATTTGCTGTAGTCGATCTGCAGAGAATGATCTACGATGAGGTCTGTGGGGCATCTGGGGTTCACCAGGTTCGGATCGACCCCCTGTTTAGCTAAAGCATCTCTCATGGCAGCCAGATCCACCATAGCAGGAATTCCCCTGTGAACACAAATGGGCTATCAGGATGTATCAGGAACAGTTAGTGTGTGATTGAAGAAAGGACTGTTCATCTAAATAAAACACTGTGATATGATTTATTGCGATCTAAGCCACCTTCCCATACTCGACAAGAAACAAAAGAGGCTTATCAACAAATTAGAAGCTTTAAAGGCTTCCTCGGTCAAAATAGAAGTGTGTTTGTTTGAAAATGAAGATGTTATCCTTTTAAAATGAAGAAATAAAGACAGCCATAAATATTAGTATTGTCATTTTTAATTTAATTCAAATTATATTTGTCTTAAATATTAGATTTTTTATTTTACAGTCAAACATTACAATAGTATTTTTTTAATAAGTAACTTAATTTTTATTTAGTAACATTAATAGTAACTAACAATATTTGATATATAAAAGCAAATTTTTGACACAAACAAGCACAGCAAACCTGGACATTTTTTTATCATCACATTTTAGGGTGTACTCACACTAGACACAATTATCCCCCCTCTCCACTCCCCCACTCCCCTGCTGTCACATTGCACTTTTCTGGACTGGAGCACGCTTTATTCAAGATTTTTTTATTCGTCACATACACGATTATATATAGAATATATAACTAGAAGTGAAATGTGAGTAAATGCTGCATTTAGTTCTAATCATGTCATGGCATAAATTACATAAACGGCCTCTGAAGTCGTATTTACTACTCAAGAGATTATTTTGATACTCCAATTTCCGAGTTGGGTTGACCATAAACTTTGAACACGACTCCATCCGTGGGAAACGTTTGAAAAGTTTCCGATAGCACATTAAGGCAGCAGAGAAGTGCTCTCGCACAGCACAATGGAGTGCATCGTTTTCTTAACTTAGTGGTTTATTAATATTTTGGGTCTATGGGACGCAGTAACTCACGACCCTCCAATATATTGTAGATCTATCGCTTTTCCCAATCAGAAATGTTCAGGCAACCATGCTGCACATATCACAAGTTCTGCACTCCAGCCAGTTAGCGCTCACACTCAATGCGTGCCATGCCCGAGCCCAACTGAACACGCTCTGGCCCACCTCTTCCAACCGAGCCAGGGACGGCTAAACAAACCAAGCTTTGGGGGGACGCCTAGTGTGAGTACACCCTGAAAATCACCTTTGCAATTACAATTCCTTTTTTCCCCCCAAAGCATGCAGCCTGAATCAATTACTCACGTAAAATCCTGTAGCAGAACCCTGGCGGGCGAGAACACAACCTCGGCCTGGTTCTGCTGCGTCTGCCAATCCAAAATACTGGAGACATCGTCCGTCTTAATGTAGAACCCGTCACACTTCCGGATGGCGGACTCCAGGAGAACCCGCATACAGAACGGCAGTTTCTCTACAAGAGAAAGAGCCTGATATTAATTTTGCAGGACTTTATTTTACATCTCTTTATTTTTGCCTCTGAAATCCATTGAGTTTAATTGAGTTTAAGTGATGTCACTTGCATCTGTGCGTGATTGAATCCATTAAAGCATTGAGCAACTCACCGTATCTGTCATCTCTCAGCTTCTGGGGGTTGAAATAGCGCCGCTCTTCATATTGTTCGCTCTGCAGAGTGTCGATCAGATGGCCGAATGGATGTTCTGTACAGAATAAAAGACTTAATTGAGAATTTTGGGCCTGATGAATGTTGTTTGTGTAACTAACAGGAAAAGAATGGCTTGTGCGTTTAAAAACTCATTATTCTGATCTGGGTTCAAGTTTGGCTGTGACCAAAACATGTAATGTGCACCTGCAACCAAACGGAATCAAAATTGGCCCAAACTCAAGCAGATCAACACCTGCAAGGCCCATATAGCCCAAGGAGAGTATCTTCTTTTCAATGCCTCTGTTTGCAGGCCTTCACCTTTTCCGTCCTAACACCCCTTTTAGAAGGCACAAAATTACAGCTGTGGGACTGACTACAAAGAGTTTAGATACAAGGCCAACTCACAGCCAGCGCAGATACACAAGCATTAAATAACAACATTTAATTTAGGAATGCACCAAAAATTTTGCTGTAGGACACATTGAGCGAAAGTGACAGTAAACAGTAGCCTATATAAGAAGTATTAAATGTACATTTTTTGAGTTGTTGGAAATAGATGTTATTTTAATAATGTCAACATGGATGTAATAAATACTCATTCATTTGGTGGGCTCTCATAGCATTGCATTCAAAGAAGATCGAATCAGTTTGATCAAACAGTCTTTCACAGACTAAAGCCCTACACACTAGATAAAAAGGCTGTGTTAAAGCAACACTAGCACTGCTGCAGTCATATCTGCATGCTGTCTCAAGAAATTCTGACTAAAAAGAAACAAGAGTTTAAACTATCCATGCAGAAAAGTTGACAGGTCACTAAATAAAAAGATCCAAATTCTCATTCCTGGGCATGATATAACTCACTAGTGCTGCTGCAGAGCAGTGTATTGACACCGTGTGACTGCATGTGTGGTGGATGAACATGCACAGACACATGCTTATCACTCACAGCCTGTGTCTGCTGCTGCTGCATGCGTTAGATTAGGTTAGATGAGTTCAGATTAAACAGAAACTGCAGTAAAGAACACAATCCTGCATCGCCCCCAATGAACACACAAATCCCTGATCTAGATTTATGACACGGAAGATAGAGACACTGGGTGGGAAAAGTAAATTACACTCTCGCTTAACAGACAATCAGATTACAGCAGGATCAGTCCACTGACATAAACACAGTTAATTATAATTATACACTATTTACTTCTAAAAAGAAACCTTTAGGCATTGTAGACCTTAATTACATTTTTGAGGAAAACTCCCTCCCAATGTTTCCAACAATGTAGGTTTTTACAGTTTTGGGGACTTTTAAGCCTTTTTGGGCCATTTATGAGAGTTTCACAGCAGTCAGAAAAACGTCATATTAAGATAAAACATAATAATATATTATTTGTTGTATAATAAATTAAGAAACAATAAACAGCTAAATACAGAGAAAAGCAATACTTTTCTCTTATCATAGTATAGTGATAATAAACAACAGTAATACTACTTCAAATCAAATATATAACATTACACATATTTTTTTAAAAAGTTGATTACCATATTCATATACATTAGTATTTACATAACAACGTTAAAGAAAAGTAAGAACACAAGCAAGGGGAAGCCATGGTGCATGAAAGCATGACAGTACCACCATGGTAAATTACATATGTATTATTTTAAACAATGCATAACAATCGAGCATTGTACGTTACATAACTGGCTGTCTCAATGCTAAATGAGCTGCCAGCCTAGACAATTTGTTTGGCTTCCTATACGAATAAAACAGTTGCTGTAAAGGTGAGCATTTCACTAGGCTTGGATACACATCAGTTTGTGGTCGCTTCAGCTGCATGTTAGCACGCGATCTGGATGTTACGCTCTCTCGCTGCTAGCCGCACTGCTAACGACAAAACCGCCTCTTTTTTCCTTCTAAACGTGATTAGTTAAGGGCTGTTTTAACACACGGTTGTGACTTCGCATATAACCTGTTATATACACCTCTATCATAGCTTAAATAAGAATAAATTTGTTATTTTTGTCAGTAAAAGAGCCCTTACCGTACTGAGATGAAGCGAGCGCCATGATGACTCCTAATATTAACACGACTCCACTAGCTTGACACACGAAAACTAGCCAATCAGCGAACAGTACCTCCCTGGAGGACTCTCCAATCAGAATTCAGGATCTCGCAGCGCGTCGTCCAATCAACAAACAGTATCTCCTACACTATATATTTTTCTTCACTTTTTTGGTTTATCAACAAATCTTAATATAATGGATATGAAAGTAGATATAGAAATGATCTATTTTTCAAAATTATCCTATCTATAAAGTTTAATACGTTATATCGACAGTATTTTCGAGTGTAAATGTCGGAAGACATCACATTTCATTTCATTTCTCATACAAAAGTGTGTTCGTGTGTGTAAACATTAATATTCATACAGAACTTTAAATACAAACCATTTAGTACATTTCGTTTCAGAAATTATTTCAAGCAATATTCTTTTAGTGTTTTGTATGTACGATTTTTCTAAATAGGAAAGTAGCTTTTTTAGTTGTTTTATTAACACCCTTTTTGCTTAACAATTTTATTTTTAATTGATTTTATTTTATTGTTAAAACAATGTAAACTTGTTGTAAACTGTTGCAACAAAATGAAAATTTTTGCTTGTTGTTCGTGTTTATATGCATGTAAAAATGAAATAAGTTCACAGCAATATGTACATTTCATAAATTATTTTAAGCATTAATGCTGCAACACTTTTTATTTGTAAAGTGTACCTTATTGTGTGTGTGTGTGTGTATAGTTATAAATATATAATATAATATTTTGCATAATATTCTATAATGGTGTTATATTACATTTAAAGTAATATTAGATTGTATTGTTAAACTTTGTATAGAATATTTAACTTTGCTGTATTTATTACATATAAAACAGACAATAGAATATTACAAAATAACAATAATAATAATAATAATAATAATAATAAATGTGCTGGATCATAATTAAATAATGTAAACTTGTGCACGTTGTTCATTGTAATAATAAAAAAATGCAACTTTCTCTTGATTTTGTTCATGTATAGATATAGTTACATTATATAATATATAAATAAAAGCTTGTACGGCACACATCATCGACCAATCATCAAACAGCTCCTCCTGCGTCACTGACCAATCAACAGGCAGCAGTGACGTTTGAGCATGCGCCGGAAGTGTGGAGGAGGCATGATCGGCATAACTTTTTAATCAGGAGCTGCAGGCCGCGAATCGATCAGGCAGAATGCGCTTTTTTGAGGCACAATAGCGGGCTTCTCTCGTGACAGGACCGCGCTGCTCCGCTTGAGGCCGCTGGATGGAGAAACAGCAGATATGGCGAGCTAACCGGGTGAGTTAGTGTGAGTCTGAGAGGTCAAATGAAGCGTCCTGTGCTTCAGATGCGTGAGAGGAGGACACAACAGAAGCTGCTTTTTGTTTCAGGGGCTGTCTTGTACTATGTTGTCTTGTGTAATGCGCATGTGCAGTAGATACCATGAAGTTTCACCATGAAAAGGTCACAATGACTCTGATAAACATTCAGCTCTGTCAGAGCCAAATAACTGATGGAGGACAGAAGAGAGAGTGTGTTACATCTGTCATTGACTATTTATGGTCATGCATGTCAAATATGAAGAAAAGAGCTGCATCAAGGTAGTAAAAATTCAGTAACAATAAAGATAATTTTTTATTAAAAATTTTTCTTAGGAATACATTTTTATTTTATTTTATTTTTCTTTCAAATTTCTACTGTAATGCAATTTTTCCATTGACTAAATCCCAGTAGTTATAAACATTGTTTTAAATGTTAATTCGAAATATGATGCTTTTTATATAATAATATTAACATTATAATAGTTGTCTCCTCTTTAATGGTTACTTTGGCACAACAGAGGTGTAATTTAAAAATAAATATTTATTAAAAACTTTAATTCTGACAGGTTTAACCACATGGTATTTTAGTAATTTATAGAATAATATGAAAGTATTACATATTTTTTTAGTAATTAAATATTTTTCATTTTGAAATGGCAAGCACTATTTTTCTGGTTGATTCTAAATATGATGCTATGAATATAATAATGTTTACATTAAAACAACAGAGAACATTTAAAAATGTTGTTTTATTTTTTTTCGAGAAGTATAATTTAGTGCAAAGTGTGGCATTCTAGTGATTTAGAAATTAATATAAAAAGATTTTAGAAACATTAAGCACTACATTAATTTTGTGAATAAAAATGTGTTTTATTTAATTTTTATTATTGTTGATGGTATTTAATTTGTAATCTAATTCAGTTTTGCCAAGCGCTATTTTTCTGGTTCATTCTTTCCAAATGTGATGCTATAAATATGACTGAATGTTTACTTTGGAACAATAAAGATATAATTTAAAAACAAACATTTATTAATATTATTATTATTATTATTTTGACAGGTATAATCCTGGAAAAAATTTGAAATTTACATTACTTTTAGATTAACATTATAAAATTAAATAATTTTTATTCATTATGTTTCTATGATAGATGTTGTTTTATTTTTATTTGAATAAAAAAAGTTTTGTGCTCAGACTGCTCACAGTTAACTTCTTATAAATATATTTTTATCCCGTTAAAGTGTACTGTTTAATGTTTAAGATTGAAAATCAATCAAGTGTAAAACAATACAATCTATACATAAACTGCATTTGAAAGGTTCATTCATAAAACAAACCTTTATATAACAAAAGATTTAGCTGGGATGTAAAAATTTGCATATTTCATATATTTCAGAAGTTCAGTATCTGCTTTTTTGTTTACACATGTCAAGAAATTATCTTTGTAGAGCATATGATTCTGACATAACCCCGCAGTCACGTGACCTTTGAACTCTGTACCTTCAGATCTGAACTCTTGTGATTTTGTCATTTCAGGTCGAGCGGGAGCAGAGCGAGTGTGTGCGCGCGTGATTTTGTGTGTGAGCTCGTTGGCCACAATGAAGCGCAACATTCAGATCATCGAATGGGAGGATCTGGACAAGAGGAAGTTCTACTCTCTGGGCGTCTTCATGACCATGACCACACGGGCCGCTGTCTACCCCTTCACCCTGATCCGCACCAGACTGCAGGTCCAGAAGGGGAAGTCGCTCTATAACGGCACCTTCGACGCCTTCTGGAAGATCCTGAAGGCCGAGGGGACACGTGGCCTTTACCGAGGGTTCATGGTCAACACGTTCACACTGATCTCAGGTCAGGCCTACGTCACGACCTACGAGCTGGTGAGGAAATACGTGTCCTGCTACTCGTCCAATAACACGATCAAGTCTCTAGTAGCGGGCGGCGCGGCTTCGCTGGTGGCCCAAAGCATCACAGTTCCCATCGACGTGGTGTCCCAGCAGCTGATGGTGCAGGGTCAGGGCTGTCAGCTCACACGCTTCAAACTCAAGCCCAGGAAGGTGACATTTGGCCAGACCAGAGACATTGTGGTGCAGATTTTTCACGCCGATGGATTTCGGGGGTTTTATCGTGGATATGTGGCGTCCCTCCTCACCTACATCCCCAACAGCGCCATCTGGTGGCCTTTTTATCACTTTTACGCAGGTAAGGAAAACATGTGACCCTGGACCACAAAGACAATCACATGGGTCTTTTTTTTTTTTTTTTTTGAGATTCATGCTTCTTCTATAAGCTTAAATAAGCTTTCTGTTGATGTATAACTGTAGTAACTGTCAGGACAATATTTAGCCGAGATACAACTACAACTTTGAAATTCTGAGTTAATGTATAATATTGAAAGTATCTTTGAAAGGTAATACAATTCATTAAATATATACTACATAATAAAATTAGGGATGCACCGAAATGAAAATTCTTGGCCGAAACCGAAAACCGAAAAAGAGAAAACCAAGGCCGAAAACCGAAACCGAAACACCGAAAGAAATTATGCCAATTATTAGTACCATTGCATTTATTGCTATGACCGTGTACTAACTTTACTAAAATTAAGACATTGCAATTGCATAAATTAATATTAAAGTTTCAAAGATAATTACAATTACATAACTTATTTAAAAAAAAAAAAAACATAAAAATACATAATTACAAATGATGCAAATATTTATTAAGCACATTGCAACAATGCACAGTATAAAATAAAATTCAAACAAAAAATGTATCCCACTCATGTGTATATTTAATAATAATGTACAGGCCTACTGGCCTGCAGAAAGGTTTTAAAATGAACTGTTCTCTCATAAAAACAAAGTGCATTTAGGTGAAGTGCATTTGAAATTTTTCTATGTAGGACTAGAAAATGCATTACTTCTCCAGTTGTCAAGACTATTATCACTTCTGGGGATGGGGACTTCAGACAGTTAACCATTTAGCTGTTGAGCAGTTGAGCTTGTCATCTGCCTGACATTTGAGAAATATTTGAGAGAGTGTATTTAAATAGGGCCAGGGCATAAATAAACATTTTTATCAAATTAAAGCAGAAATCTAGCAGAAAATCTAGCATAAATATGGCTACAATCTGATATTATGTATGTGTGTGTGTGTGTATATATATATATATATATAGTAGCCTAAAGAACAAAATAGCCAACGTATTATTATTATTTGAGGCTCTTTCTTGCAGAATTCCACTGAACATATCAGACAACGATGGTGCATGCCACTCATCTGGTGCAGAGACGAGTCTTTTCTGCGCTCTGATCTGTCTCCTGCGCTTGGCGCTTCTCCGTCTCCACGCGGGTTCTCCGCATCCAGCGCAGCCTGGATCATTTCTCGTGCGCGCTCCCTTATTTCCGCATCCAAGTAATGGTCTTTATAACGCGGATCAAGCACATTCGCGATGAAGTGCAGAGGATCCGACAAGATCTCAGTGAGACGTGTGCTAACAGACTCTATAAGACTGTACTTTTCTTAGTTTTCACTTCGTGGTCCGTCTTAATCTCTTTGTTAGGAGACGCTTTAGTGCTGCGAATAAAGGAATACGAAGAGAGAGAATGTTCTCACTGGTGTTAAGTGAATGTCGCGTGGAGCTCGTGGTCTGCGCTATGCAGGTGCACGTGCAGGTCGCGTTTTCTGTTTGCGTCATCACAACATTTCGGCCGTGTTGTTTCGGTGATAAAAGTCTATCGGCCGAAAACCGAAAAGCCCATTTTCGGTGGCCGAAATTTCAGTGCATCCCTAAATAAAATCTTTATGACATTATTCAAACATATAGTAAATAATGATGACTGCAAGTTAATATTAAAAATCTAATATCTAATGCATGTATTTAGGACATTGTTCATCTCCTGATGACTTTTTTTTTTCTAGCTGACTGTCGAGTTTATGGACATTGAATGGCTTTCCTGAGGTAAATGTAGTGTTATGTGACAAGCTATGTTATCTTTAAGCGGTAAAAATAAAATGTAATTTCAATAAATTATAATGGCGGATTCATGCTACATGGGTCTGTGACGCCACAAGTGTGCCAAAATGCCATTTGTTGTTTGAATTTCATGATAAAATTGACAGAATTTGACAACTAAGACATTGTTTCATATTGCCAGTAACTCTGTCTGTGGAGGAGCACTAATTAAACATCACGGTATCAACCACTGATCTCAGTTCTCCAATATATTCTCGCTTGCTGAAGTTTCGGTGAACTGAAATGTTATTTGATAGCTACACGCTCTTAACTTGGTAACATGAATCCTGTGGGCTCATGTGTTTCCACAGTTTTTACCACAAGGCAGTCGCTCGCCTTCAGACCTCAATCACTTCCCCACACACTGCCTTTAGTCACCACTTTGTGCTGTACTTCATTGCGTAAAATCTGAAATATAATGGTGAAGATGCCAACTACCGTATTTTCCGGACTATAAGTCGCACTTTTTTCCATAGTTTGACTGGTCCTGCGACTTATAGTCAGGTGCGACTTATTTATCAAAATTAATTTGACATGAACCGAGAGAAATGAACCAAGAGAAAACATTACCGTCTCCAGCCACGAGAGGGCGCTCTATGCTGCTCAGTGCTCCTGTGGTCTACACTGAAGACATAGAGCGCCCTCTCGCGGCTGTAGACGGTGATGTTTTCTCATGGGTCTTGGTGCTAAATAAATGCGACTTATAGTCCGGTGCGACTTATGTTTTTTTCCTCATCATGACGTATTTTTGGATTGATGCGACTTTTTTTAGGTGCGACTTATAGTCCGAAAAATACGGTACACCACCTCAGTACTTCCTGCTTAATTGCAGTGATGTTAATGTAAAACAAAATAAATCGTGTTTATTTTTTGCACACATCTGTGTACTGTGTTGTATAGAATATTGTGTATATTGCATTGTGTATAGCGTATAATGTAGATTTATATTGCATAATAGTAATATCTTTAAGTGTTTATGTTTGTGCAGATTTGTACATGGTACACTACTATCTGAATGAATCAAGAAGGCACCCCCACCAGAGTTTCTTTGTACATGTAGAGTGATAATAAAGTTCTCTCTCTCTGTGTCTTTTCAGAGCGGCTCTCCAGACTGGCTCCAGTGGACTGTCCACACCTGCTCCTGCAGGCCGTGGCGGGACCGATGGCTGCAGCCACAGCCTCCACCCTCACCAACCCCATGGACGTGGTCCGAGCCCGAGTACAGGTGCAAAATCACCCATAACCTGCTGTCATTCATCTTGGTGGTTAACCCTATCTTTTAAAAGTTTGAGGCAGTAGGATGTTTTTTTTTGTGCTCTCCTATACCGCTTTACAGTAAAAACAGTAATATTTTTAATGTATTTGCAATTAAAAATGTAGTTTTTAAATGTAGTAAAAATATTCCTGTGATGGCAAAGTTGAATTATCTTTTTTTCTTCGCCGGTGTCGATGAGAAATCATCCTAATATGTTGATTTGCTGCTCAGAAAAACATTTATTTCAGGATTTTTTTTTTTTTGATGAATAGGAAGTGCAAAATAACTCATTTCAATATTCATATTTGCATATTTGAAACAGAAATATTTAGTAAAATTATAATTTCTTTCACAGAAAAAAGTCTTACACCAAACCTCTGAATAATAGTATACAAAATGCTCATATTCTTTATTTTTATTTATTTAACGTCATTTTAAAAGGTTTCAAATACATTTATTTAAATCAGGGTTGTTGTTATAGTTACACAATACTTGAAACATTATTTGAAATTAAATGCATTAAAATAACTCCCAATGTTTCTCATTTCTTCTACTTATTTCTTCTAATTTATATGTAGGTTAACTTGAAGTACTAAAATAACTAAAACCATATAAACTAAAGCTAATAAATTTAAATAGAACTATTATAGACATAAAAAAATGGGAAAAAAACATTAAATTACTAAAATGTTAATTAAAAGAGAAAACAAATTGTAGCAGTTTATCAATAAAACAGAATTACAGATTTGATTAATAGATGTATTAATGTAGTTAGCAGACTACTTTAGTATTTTTCGGACTATAAGTCGCACCTGAGTATGAGTCGCATCAGTCCAAAAATACGTCACGATGAGAAAAAAACATATAAGTCGCATTTATTTAGAACCAAGAACCAAGAGAAAACATTATCGTCTACAGACGCGAGAGGGCACTCTATGTTTTCAGTGTAGACTGTAGACAGTGTAGTGCCCTCTGGCAGCTGGAGACAGTAATGTTTTCTCTCGGTTCATGTAAAATTCATTTTGATAAATAAGTCGCACCTGACTATAAGTCGCAGGACCAGCCAAACTATGGAAAAAAGTGTGACTTATAGTCCAGAAAATACGGTATATAACTTGAAGACTTCTATATGTAAATAACCTCTGTGTACTGATGAGGTTAACTTTAAGGTAAAGTAGATAAGATTGAATAAAGTAAAGTAAAGAAAGATAAGTTGCTTAATAGTATTAGTATTGTAATCTGCTCATAACTATGATCTTTTTTGCTATACTTACAATAAACCGCACTTCTATTTCAAAAGAGCAAAGCTGCACAATGAACAATGAAAATCAATGCACTGTGTGTGTTTGCAGGTCGAAGGTCGTTCGTCTGTGATGGAGACGTTCAAGCAGCTCCTGGCTGAAGAGGGCGTGTGGGGTCTCACCAAGGGGCTGTCTGCACGCATCATTTCCTCCCTGCCCACGTCGGTCATGATCGTCATCGGGTACGAGACACTAAAGAGACTCAGTCTGCGGCCCGAGCTGGTGGACAGCAGACACTGGTGAAAACGCACATACCTCAGCCTTTTATTATTTTCACGTTTTATGAGGACCAGGCAATAATTGGAGGCAATAAAAATCTCTCCGTTTCTGTGAACTCCGTTGAGTGCGTCCGACCCTGTATTTTGTAGTGAGACGTCATGAAACGCCTTATTTATGCTTTTCGCCCGGAATATGAGATTTTGAAGTGACAGTCATTTTGAAATGGTGACTTTGACACGCTCTTGTCAATCTCAAGCAGTGCTCTTCACGTCATCTGACAGGAAGTGAGATCATCACATCGGTTACATGGTAAGAAGATTGACATGTATGGCTTTTCACACTTGAAACCCTGGATTGTTTTTAACCCTTGCAGCAAGGTTATTAATATTGTTTGGATTAGTGCTCTGTCTTCTGAAACCCAAATATTGTCTAATTTTAATAATCCAGTTTCATATTTTTAAGATTTTTATGACTTTTACACATGGGTATTAAAGCTCATGTATATTTAATGAGACAAGAATCCACTAAACATGTAACTAGCATTTCCTGGAGATATCAGTGCATATTAAAATAAGGCAATTCATTTTGAAAGACTTGGGAAACTTGTACATTTGCGAATACAAATGTACTAATTATAAATTAAGCTCAGGTCTCAGCTCAGGCTGAAAAAAATGCTGTTCAAGTGTAGTTATTGGGAAATTGTTAAAATCTTTTAAAAACATATAAATGAGTTTTTAAAGTGGCCTTTAACCAGGGTTAGACTTGACGTGAAAAGCCTTGTGAGAAAAGTTAGAAAGAATCATGTTGTGTTGAATGATATTTGAGAATCATATTTTGTGTTCGTATCATGGCTCGTCTTTAACCGTCAGCAAACAGTGTTTTGGGGCCAAAGCTTTTAGTTCAAATGTTTTGTAAATGTGCTTCATATTTGAAAAATAACTGCCGTAGTTATTTTTGTCTAAAAGATTGTTTCTAACTAGAGATGTGTGTCACATTGGAGAGTGAATTAAATATACTACAAGAAAATGAAACTGTTTCTGGTTTTTATTTTATCTAGTGCTGCTCATGTGCTCTCCAAAGGGTTCAACATTCAAACAAAATCTGCCTTTGATCTTTATGTATATCATAATTAATTTTTTACACAACCGCTATAATACAGACCAAACCAGGCACTCTGAATTGGCACAGTAACATTTAGTGTCCTGTAGAGGGCAGACGGCGATCAGTTTTGTGAAAAAGCTGGAAAGATCAGGAAATTTTACGGGGAATTAAACTCAGTAATGAATATACATTTCATAATAAAATATGTATCCTTTAATAAAAATACCATTCAAACATCATTGGTCAATGAATGTGTGACTCCAGAACAACAAACGGCAACAACTAAAAAAAGAACATTTATTTGTATCGCCACGTACACATGTTGAGGTTGCCAATAAAATAATTCGCACACATGCTGTGGTCTTGAGAGGCTGTGACTGATTCACATGGGACAGTCGTAAATGTGGATGGCTCTGTCATCACCCACAGACACGATTCTCGAGCCTGTGGGGTTGTACTTCACACTCCAAACCTGCAAATACACGCACATTTGAACATAAGCATGCCCTAAAAAATACAGTAAAACTGTTAAATATTATTGCTGTTCAAAATAACTTTCTCTATTGTAATATATTGTCAAATGTAATTTATTCCTGTGATGCAAAGCTGAATTTCCAGGATCCTTACTCAAGTCTTCAATGCAACATTCTAATATTTGCTTTTTTTTTTCTCATAAATGTTGAAAACAATATTTCTGTGGAAACCTCTCTCACCTGGTCTTGATGATCAAAGAATGTGTTCACGCACGATCTGCTGGTCGTGTCCCACACTTTTACACTCTTATCAGACGAACTAATGAGAAACAAACAATGGTTAAGAACACAGACTACATTTCAAATTTCCATTCATCTGAAGAGCATCAACTCTTGCCTGGACACAAAGTGTGTGTTGTCAGGTGAGAAGGCCACATTTAGCACCCAGGATGCGTGACCACTGAGAGTGCCGGCCAGGTTAGCGTGCTGCCTGTGACACACACACACACACACACACAATCAGACTGTGAGATTCAAATGTGTTAGGAGGCAAAGATGCATGCAATTTTGCAACTTACACGTCATAAATCTTGATGTATCCGTCGTCTGATGCGGTTACCAGCAGCTGAGAGTCTGGAGAGAAAGTCAGAGACCTGATAGGCATCGCATGCCCTGAAAAGAAAAAGCAGCATGTTTTATATTAATCCCACTATTTGGCTACTGTACCTTTAAGATGTCTATATAATAGTGTAGCATAAACATTATTAAAGCATTACAGAATACATTACTGGTCATAAGTTTGGAATAATTATGATTTTATGTTTTTGAAAGAAAATCTCCTACGCTTATCAGGGCTGCATTTATTTGATCAAAGATACAGTGAAAGTGAAAAATATTTCAATTTAATGATATTTAATTTTCTAATGTAATATATTTTAGAATGTAATTTATTCCTGTGATGAAAAGCTGAGTTTTCAGCATCATTAATCCAGTTTTCTGTGTCACATTATCTTTCAGAAATCCTTCTAATATGCTGGTTTGCTGCTCAAGAAATTTCTGATTATTAATCAAATGTTTCAAATTGTTTTAATATAAACTATGGAAGCCCATTTCTGCCACTAAAAAATAAATAAAGGTAAAAAAAGATCTTCATATCTTCCAGTTGTGATTTATAAAATCAGAATTGCATGATATAAACTCGAAATTGCGAGAAAAAAAATTGCGAGACATAAATTAGCAATTGTGAGAAAAACTGCAATTCTGACTTTATAACTCGCAATCGTTGACTTTATAACTCGCAATCGTTGACTTTAAAACTCGCAATTGTGAGTTTATGTCTGGCAATTCTGGCTTTAAAACTCACGTTATAAAGACAGATTTGCAAGATATGAACTTACAATTCTGAGAAGAAAAGTCAGAATTGTGAGAAATAAAAAAAGTCTCAATTACTTATAATTACTTGTAATATTATACCATATACCAAAATTAAATTGATTTTAATGTAACAAAAAGACTTAAAAGTTCCAAATGTTCCAAAATATTTATATTTCAAACAAATATAGTTATTTTGAACTTTGTTTATCAAAGAATCATGAAAAAAAAGCCATTAAAAGGAATAAATTCAATTTTTAAATATACTGAAACCTAAAACAGTTCTTTTAAAGTGTAATAATATTTTAAACAAACTTAAAAAATAATAATTATTCCAACCTTTTGACCGCCAGTATAATAGAATAAAAAATGCACTACATCTAACATTTAACATTATTTCCAGCTGTACTTGCTGGAGCAAATGAAAGGGATGAGTGAGCGATGGAGGGACGCAGGAAGACAGAGGAAAAGTGGAGTCACTCTGGTTTACGACCCTTGAGGGACGGCCAGAGACGCAAACAGGTTTTTCCACCACATTCACATTACCCATAATCAGCCTGAATGCATCTAGCAGACTAACGTCTACAGAGCATTTTAATAGAGGAAACTAAAGGCGGCCTGAATCATGTGGGAGATGATTTTCACCTTCCAGCGTATGCAGGAGTTTCCCAGTCGCAATATCAAAGATATTAATGATTCCATCTATAGCACCGCTGGCTAAGTACTTTCCATCTGGACTCTAGAGAGAGAGAGAGAGAGAGACAATTATTAGGGCCTGGAAAACTTTGTATTTTATGGAAAATCTGCATTTTCTCAAATATTCATTCTAATGTGTTATTATACTGTCATTTGGGAAATCAGTTTCTTTTAAAACACTGAAGCTGACTGTTACACTGCTACTTATTTACATGCTACCCACTATTTTTAACAAATTCATATGTTTTTTTTTTCATACTTGGATTAGCAATAACACTCATAAAGTGGTTTGTTCCTGGTAAAATATTTTAGAACGGAGCACGACTAAAAGATTTAGGTTCAATATAAGCTTTTTAAAAATGTTTCAATTTAATTAATGGGGTTAATTTATTAATAAAACTGTTTATTTAGCATTTCAGCAAGACGGCAAATTCAACCTTTCTACAGGATGAACAAGAACATATTCTAAAGAAACTAATATTTTTAGAAAACAATTTTCCAAATGAAAATGCGATATACACTTTAAAGAGTTTCTGGAGTTTGTAAGATGTTTTTGTCTGAAAGGAATGATATTTATTCTGCAAGGATACATTCAACTGATCTAAAGTGACCATAAAAGACAATTATAATGTTACAAAAGATTTATATTTAAAATAAATGCTGTTTTTTTTAAACAGTTTGCACAAAACTATTAAGCAGAACAATGATTTTCAACAATGATAATCGGAAATGTTCAAAGACCAGCATTGATCTTAATCTTAGCAACTCCAAACTTTTGTTCATATAGAACTTTAAAAAAGAATATATAAAAAACGATTGTTGAGATGCTTATGTACCACTTTTCCAGATAGACAGAGATTCTTGTGTGATCTTACATAGGCGATACTCAGAATGAATTTTCCTCTGGTGTCCAGCGAGTGCTCCTTCTTCCCACTTTCTACACCAAAGATGTTGACCTTGCCCAGGTGGCTGCCGGTGGCAATGTATCTGGAGTCGGGAGAAAAGGCGACCGTCCAGGCGTCAACTGCAAACAGTATAGAAAGAGTTCAGTGTTATTTCACTATATTTATTTTTTTCTGTGTGTACTGGAGGCTTATGTCATAAAACAAATTCCTTGGCAATAAAGCTCTTTCTGATTCTGATTTAGAAATAGTGTGATATGGTTTTACCTTTAATTTCAGTGAATAATAATAACCCTGGATTAGACTCACTAACAAACAACTGATTAATAGACAAACAAGCGAGCAGCTCACCAGGGCCTGCATCCATGGACTTGATCTGTTTGCCCGTCTCCAGATCCCAGAGCCGAATGTGAGCGTCTAGAGAGCTGGAGGCGGCGATGGCTCCGTTCTGACTGATGTCCACCGACACCACGCCCAGCTGGTGACCCTCCAGCGTCCACTGCAGCTCCAGCTTCTCATCCCACCTGCGAGCTCATCACAACAAGTGCCGTAAGATCAGACACACTTTTTTAAATCAATAACTGTTTATTGCACTTCATTTATCGATTTACCATTTCCACACTTTCACCAGGTCGTCCAAAGAGCCTGTCACAATGGTTTCTGACCCGTCCTTCTCGCTGCGACCCCATGCTGCCGTCCAGATGGCATCTTCATGAGCTGCACAAACACACAGATTCATTGACTGTGCCCAAATATGCAGCCTAGATAGACAGCTCACTATATTTCAGGTGATCACAGGTGACTAAGCATGTGTGTGTGTGTGTGTGTGTGTGTGTGTGTGGACTCACCATGCTCCTGCTTGAATAGTATACTGTACTAAAAACAGAAGAATGAACATATTTATATCACGCTCGAGCATTATTCTGATCACTATATATACACAGTAAGACCTAAAACATGAAAGGGTTTGTTCATATTACCTGTGTGCTCATAGTCTCCGTATTAAAATCTGTTAGTAATGGTAACTTAACGAGCTTCTTTTTTTAATGTTTTTAAGAGCGTGTGTGAGTTCATGAACTCACTTCATGCAAAACTGCTAGCGTAGCTTAGTTTATGACTAAATATACTGCCTTTGTAAGGCTTCGACGCGTCCTGTAGATGTTTTAAATAAAATCCGATAATCCTTTAGATTTGTTACACACATACGATAAAGATTCAAAGCGATTTATTAAGAATAATAAACACCCGCACTGACGCTGCCTAGAGAGACGCCATGACACCTGCGCGCAAAGTACCATGGGAACAACCGCTTGACTCCGCCCTCCCTGTGCTGGCTTTCAAAAAGCGCATGTTATTATTATCAAAGCATTGATCAAAGTGACACATGCCATTGATAATAATTATTATAATAATACTTTTTAATGATAAATAAATTAAAGGGTAAGTATAATCAATTAAAAAATAATTTAAATAAAAAACAAATAAATTCAAATATAATAAATAATACATAAATGAAAACGAAATAAACGCTAATTCTGATAAAGTTACACAATATTATAAATAATCAGTACAGTCATAGTAATAGTACCAGTATTTAAAAAAAACTAAGCAAAATGAGTGGTAATAATATAATAAATGTATTTATCATTTACATAAACAAACAAACAATATTATCAAAGCATCCATACAAATAACAGGTACTAGTGATAGTAATGAAATAACAGTACTAATAAAAAAACACATAAATGATCATACAATAATAAGTATGTATTTATAAATAAATATAATACATTTTAAGTAAATATTTCAAATAAAACAAATACATGAAAATAGAATACTATAATACATCTTTATTAAATAAATGGATGGATGGAAGGACAATAAATCATTAATAATAATAGGTGTAATAAAATAATATTACCAGTATATATAAATCTAAATAGAATACAATATTGTTAAAGCATAAATGCAAATAATAGCTAGCACTGATAGTAATAAAGTAATGCTATCAATATTTAAAATTAAAATAAATAGCATAATAATAAACACATTTTAAAAAAAATAATTTACAGAAATAAATTCTTACTATAACTTAATAATAATAATAATAATAATAATAATAATAATAATAATAAATATTTAGCTTGTTTTATTGCCATGGTTTGATTTAATAAATCTGACCTCTTTTATTGCTTTGTATTCAGTGATGACTGTCTTGTCAGTGATGAGTTTTCTAAAATAATATATTTTAAAATGGATATTTGTTCTATTTTTATGCCAACTTAAAAATAATTCCTTTCTGCTGTCACAGTACTTTTGAGGCACTTGAAGTGAGTCAGAATAGAAAAGCAGAAGACAATTAAACACAGTCAGATGAGATTTCTCATTTGATTACAGAAAAGGCCAATCAAATCTCTCTCTGTGTTTGAGAGTCGGACAGAAGGGAGTCCATATGCTATGAGGGATTTTAGTCCTTTTATGTCTTGAGCAGTGAGAGTTTCTCAGCTGATGCCCTTTGAGGTGCAATGTGCCTCACAGAGGGATTTCAGCATCGACTGACCTAGATCTGACAGCGCCAGCGAGAGACAGAGAGAGAGAGAGAGAGAGAGAGAGGCGAAGAATGTGCTGCTTTATGGTTTAGATGAATGAAATATGGTCTATTTTATGGCTCTTAACAAGACAGCAGCACTTGACAAGAATTACTCTAACCCATGATTTTTAGAAATGGGTAGCAAAAAGAAGCTGATTGTATATAGTCACATTCCAGCATGACAAGAACGACCCGGACTCTTACAAAAGAGTACTGTATACAGTACAGTGATAGCATCAGATGGTGCTATATCATGTTACTGCTGGATTACCATAGTCATATACACAGTAGTTCAAGGTGCCTTAAGTATACCATAAAATTGTTATGGATTCAGATTGGTTGATTGCAGCATTCAGATATTTATGTCATCCATGAAGCTGTATATGCAACGTTTTCATGCCAATTCGTAAATGAAGGTTAACTCGCATGGATTTGTATCATATGTTTTCATACAAATCACCAGTGTTGGGGGCAACACATCACAAGTAACACGAGTTATGTCGTCAGATTACTTTTCCAAATAACTAGTAAAGTAACTCAAGTTACTTTGTTTTCCAATTTATTCACTAACAGATGTCCTGTCCCCATGCTGAGAGAAGCAGAGTACAGTAAGTACAGAGGCACTTTTGGTGAGAAAAAGCCTTTAAAATTGCCAAAAATATAATAATGGGTTTTTTGTTATTAAAAAACTAATAAGCAAGTAACGCAAAAGTAGATAATTTGTTACTTTTTTTATGGAGTAATCCAATATTGTAATGTATTACTTTGAAAACTATCTTTCCCCAAATGCTTTTTTTTATTTTATCTTACATTTCAATACAATTTCCATTGTACAAATTCATACACAACCGGCAGTTTGTAAACTAGTTGCATTTTCTCATGAATTTGGGTTTGTGTATCAATCCACTCATACTGAAACCTTACTGAAACCATGTGTCATATTTCATAAAAATGCAACTGCTGCAGTCTAGCTTCTCAGTTACTGTTACAGTGTTATTCAGTATTAATACTACTGTAATATTACTGTTCGTGTTTTGTTGCTAGAAAGATTGTTTACGAAATTTTTTATATCCATGTTATTTTTTTTTAAAGTAGATTATTAATATATGAGTATTAATATGTGTATAAAATGAACAGTTAATTGCAAAATAAACATACATACATACATTTGAGTCACATGCAGTTGTTTTCGAGGGCACCAAAACCCAGAATAATTTCTCAAATATTAGGCGCATTTGACCTCAACCACAAAACATTTCAGTTCAAATAAAATCAATTGTTTTACTTTAGAGTACCGTTAAGTCCTCATCTGTTTTACATTTGCATGATGGGTTTAATGTGGGTCTGTGTGCAGTTTCCTTCTTTTCTCTCTGCTTTTAATTGCTTTTGGCTCATCTTGTGCTTTAACTCAGTATAGACACTCAACTAAATTCTCCATCAGGGTTTAGCTGTAATTAGTGCTTAATTCGAGCATGTTTTTGCGCTCGTGCAAACCGGTCCAATTTATCAGCAAAACAGCTCTTAATTTTCCCTCGTTCGGTTTCTCCGAATGAAATGAGATGAAGCAGCTGTTTGTCTCGAGGTGCATTATACTAAGAAACCCTTTAATGTGCCTTCTGGAAACCAGTTAGCGTTTAAGAGGTTGCGGAGTTCATTTGAGTCCATCTTCAAGAAGAAAAGCTCAGCGTGCAGCGTCAGTACAGGCTCTCGAAGCTTCTCAGACTGTATCTGAAAAATGACTGCTCCTGGTTTCTCATGGCTTAATACGCCGAAACAAACGTCACCAGAGGGAGAAATGACTAAGGCAGCCTTTTCACGGCCACTGGAGTGTTTGTCTGTAGGAACTGCTTTTTCATTCAAGCACTTTTGAGGGCAGGAGCCTTTAGAATTAAAAAAACATAAAGACCTTCATGCTGGACAAAGCAGAAAGCTTGTGTCCAAACCTAATTAAGACCTTGTACAGAAAGTATTTTGTCATCATGAAGGACTGTAGCAGTGCTTTAGTCCGGCAAACATAATGAGATGCAGCACGAGAATGGGTCTAAATCTGCTGTTCTGTAAGATGCTTTCTGATTTACTTGGCTCTGATTGGTCAATCGCAGCACTCTGTGACCGTTGAGCTAGTTTAATGTCTCTCCCTTCACTCCATGCTCTTGTTGTTCTCATAATATAAACAATTTGAACTGAATTAATGTTTTGCGTGCACTTATAAAGGATTTAAGTCTAATTTACATACCCTTTCTAATATAAAATATATGTTTATGTTTGTGCATTAATATACTCATATGGTTATTAATATTAATAAAACACTCCCCCTTTTTCATACATTTTTGAAAATGCTAAGATTTTAGCAAATTTGTAATATACTGTAAATACACACATTTATTATAATTTGCTACTAAATATCTCAATTAAAACAAAGATTTTGACAATGCAAAAAAATTACTTCTTTTTCCAGTAAAATACCTAAAAATCTCGACGAGTATCGACAGATCTTTTCTTCCATATTATGATGTACTTGTAATGTTATGATGTATTATGATCTGAGTGAAACAGATTCTGATTTATTATATATATATATATATATATATATATATATATATATATATATATATATATATAATACAGATAATAATAAAATTCATAAATAAAATGTGGAGTGGGACCACATTTACATCCATTGTCTTTTGAATGACTGGAGAATACTGGAATATCCAATTATGACAAAAACTAATCAAAAACTAGGAAAAATTCAATTACAAAATTAAATAAAAAATGAAACATGCACAGATTAATTCACAATATTTGCATTTGTGCAATAGATAGGATGAATTTTCACTTAATGCCAAGTTTAAAAAAATCTTTTCTTGTTAAGCAAAATTGCTTCTTGAGAAAATATGTCTTCTTCAAACAATTTTAGGTATTTCAACTGGAAAATAACTGCAGTGAGGTCACAAAGACTCCTTTTTTGTCCAGACGGATTGATATGAATCTGAAAGTTGCATTGCAGCTAGGAAATCTTGTGCTCTTCTGGAAACACATCACCTGTGCTGTGCTGCATGCTTCGGCACAAACAAGTGTGTTAAAATCACAGCGTGAGTGTGTGTCATGGATCAGCGGACACATTAGGGCAGGAATACAGCAATGCATCCCGTATGGAGACCACAGACACACCCACAATACATGGTGAGGAAGAAAGAAACATTAGAGGATGGTTTGGTGCCTGATGCTGGAACAGGTTGTTTGATGCAGACAGAAAGAGAGAGAGAGAGAGAGAGAGAGACTAAGACAGAGACAGACAGACAGACAGAGAGAGAGAGAGAGAGAGACAGACAGAGAGAGAGAGACAGAGACAGACAGAGAGAGAGACTGAGAGAGAAAGAGAGAGAGACAGACAGACAGACAGACAGAGAGAGAGACTGAGAGAGACTAAGAGAGAGAGAGAGTGAGAGAGACTAAGAGAGAGAGAGAGAGAGAGAGACAGACAGAGAGAGAGAGAGAGAGAGAGTTGATGCAAGAGGGGAGGGACGGGATGAGTGAGAACATAAGACAGAAAAGCAACGGACGATCACAAAGAGAGTAGAAAAGGAGAACAAGAGTAGCGAGAGACCAGAGGAGAATAGAGAGAGACAGAGCAGGACAATCCGAAGCTCAAAATGCCTCCCAACTTCGCCGGCACCTGGAAAATGAAGAGCAGTGAGAATTTCGATGAACTTCTGAAAGCTCTCGGTAATATTTCATTTCATCTGTTCAGCTCAGCGTCAGGCGGTCACGTTAAAACATCCCCAGAGATGTTTCAGACTCGATTCAGGTCTCTGGGAAGATGTTATCATACGGTAGAACGGGAGAGGGCTGATTATTCACATTTATCACGATGGGTGATGTGGTTAAAGTGGGTCATGAGGCTGTTAAAGTTAACTGAGGGCTTTGTGTTTGATACATTCACTTCAGTGATTCGTTGAACTGTAAGACAGCAGAGCAAAACCCTGGGTGTGACCTCAACAATTCTGACATTTCTGCATTTGACATTTATATGCATGTGCCTTCAAACCCATTATGCTGGTAACAGTTGAGCTGAGGAAAAATTAGTTTAGGAAATGTAATGTTGAGCTTAGTTCATTTAGGTATAAACTTTTTCTATTTTAGTTTTTCACTTATTAATATTTTAAATTAGCTGTTATTTTTATGTTCGCAGTTATCATTGTAATTTAAGTTTTACTTATTCTATTATAAGCTTTTGTCATTTTAGTAGTTTTTTAAATCAATATTTAAATATTTATGGGGTTTTTTCCACATTTTTTTATTATTATTATTTTTAATTATTAAAATATTAAATATCGAAAAAAATAATAATAATTAATTAACTTAATCCAGTTAATCACCTGGGAAAAATGTAAATGTTTGTTTAAATGTCTATGATTAATTATATAGAAATATTTTTAAGGAGTTTTATTTTTAGGTAATAATAACAACACTGTCCCAAAATGTAGTCACAAATATAAAAATTATTCACATACAATAAAACTATAGAGAAAATGTTTTTTGTTTTTTTTTTCCAGAAAAAGATCTTCATTTTGTCCCTATAAGAGCAAATGCAGATATTAAAATTATTTCATTTTGAGGTTAAAAATTGGCTTTACACTGTTTTATGATTTTGCATGAAGCAAAGGAACTGCATATGATTGCAAACTGATTCCAATGTGCCAAATTCTGACAAATGTTGCTGGTTTAAACCACAAATGCTGGATCTCTCTGAGGTGGATACCAGGATGAAGTGAGGAACACCCAGAATGAGAGAGAAATGATGAACTCGCTCACCCGCTCATGTCTTTCTGTAAAAACCGTGCTACAGTCCAAACCAGAGCAAAAACATTTCAAACACTCCCAGAATTCCTCAGATTCATCCTGAGGGATCCTCCGGCATTTGTGTTGTTTTGCATGGCAGAGAATTGAAACAAAGTCTTCAGAGGACTTTATAATTGAAGAGAACGGCAAGCCTGGAATTATGTTAAATTAGAATCAAGGCTAAACCAACAGTCCGGGGCAGCAGGAAGGTTTTCTTAGTATTTCCGCTTGTGAAAGCTTTTTCTCATTCCTTCCAACTTCACAATTTGCATATTTCACACAATGCACTAAAAGTATGTACTTCACCGAAAATGAAAGACATACAGTGTTAGATACACGAATACATGAGGAATAGCATTTAAATAAACTTTGGTTTGTAAATGTTAAACTGTGTAACCCAGGTGTGAACGCCATGCTCCGGAAAGTGGCCGGCGCTGCTGCGGCCAAACCGCACGTGGAGATCCGACAGGACGGAGAGCAGTTCTACATCAAGACCTCCACCTCGGTACGCACCACGGAAATCAACTTTCGCATCGGAGAGGAGTTTGACGAGGAGACGGTGGACGGCAGGAAATGTAAGGTGAGATCAGAAACCAGACGCTGACCTTCTGGGCTTCACAGCGAGCAGATAAGCCCCTTCCAAACCACATAACATAACTACAGCACAGAATCAGAGACGGATGAAGAGTAGAGATGCACACACAATCTCCAGAGCAAAATTAACATCAGCGAGCCGCCCATTTTAATTTGAATGAACATTAGAGTTTCTATCTATCTAAAGATCTATCTATCTATCTATCTATCTATCTATCTATCTATCTATCTATCTATCTATCTATCTATCTATCTATCTATCTATCTATCAATTACCAATATATTTTATTTTTAAAGTATTTAATGTAGGCTATTGCAAATGTATATAATGTGTGTATATAGATTTCTTTAACTTCAACTGTATTATATTTTCTTATGTATTTTAATTTTATTTTTAATATTTTTTATCACACACACACACACATATGTAATGTTGAATAATATAATATATTATATACATGCACTATCAGAAATATTTGAAAATTATTTATACTAGCCATTTTTTTTTCATATATTTACTGACATTTTTGAAAGCTCTGATTAGAATGCATGTTGAAATATGGTTCATTTGTTTCCTTATGAGTAAACTTGACCTTCTTGCTTTTTTGAACTCTTTGTTTTGGCTGAAAATCAAATGTTGGAACATTGTGAATTATCTCAGAGTTGCTAGGTTTGTTGGTTCATAGCTTTAAAGTGTTTATTTAATTAAATGACACCTGGAGAACATTTATTGAGTAAAATACACTTCCGAGAAAAAAACTGAGCTTAGCGGGTACCTGTAACAAAACTGTTAATGAAAACAGAATTTTTAATGAAAAAAATGTTTTTCTACTAATTTCCCCAGGCACAGACTCTGATTTCACTCGCACAAACACGTTTATGTAGATTTACATTAGTTCACCTCGCATCCATCAGGACAAATTAGCCATTAATGTGAGCATCAATTTCCTCAGCACGAGTTTGTCCATCTACTCTAATGTCCCTTCAGATGAATCTTAATCTCTCGATATCGTCCTATAATCAGGTCTTCACATGTTTTGCAGACGGGCAGTTTTTTGTTGTCTAATACCACCCTGTAACCCGAGCAGATCTAGTGATCCTTCTATACACGTTCAACAATATAAAATCTAGAACCTCGTCTATAAAACCAGAGAAGTGAAACAGAGTCATCTCACCAAGCAAAATGATGGCGTCATCAATCTGTGAGAAACCTAAACCAGGTTACAGACTACAAAGCCCAGCAGAGAGCGAGCTTTAAACAATTTGGGGTGCTTTTGAACTTGAAAACCCCAAAATGAGACAAGGACAGGAGGGTAACTAGTTGCAAATACACTCTTAAAAATAAAGCTTTCAGAAGGGGTTTTTGGAGTGACACCATAGAAGAACCATTTTTGGTTTTCTAAAGAACTTCTAGTGAACTGTTCTTAAAATATCCATTTATTTCTTAGTGGGAAGACAGTCTGTACTCTTAAAAATAAAAAGCCTTTACTGGCATTGATAGTTCCAAGAGGAACTTTTAAGATCCATGGAACCTTTCCATTCCACAAAAGGTATTTAAACTGGAAAAATGGTTCTTTTTAGAACTGTTCACTGGAGGTTCTTTTGGGAGCTTAAAGTGGTTCTCCTTCATTGTGAAAACCTTCCATGGATGCTAAAGGTTTTTCACTAGAAAGCTCTTGGATTACATAAAAATTATCTTAATTTGTGTTCCTTAATGGGTTTGGAACGACATGAAGGTGAGTAATTAATAACAGATTTTTCATTTTTGGTGAACTATACTTTTAAGAGCATCTCTCAATCATTAAGGAGATCATCATGAAAAGCTGTCTTTAAAGGCAACTCACTAGGTTTGGGAAACAGCTACAAGCTTTTAATTAGCTTGGACTTATTAAGGACATCTTAGTGAATCAAACAATGTGGAATAATCAAAATGATTGATTCCCAACAAATGCATTCTTTAACTTCGAGAATCCTTTTTTCTGGAACTGGCTTTGTTGAGAGACAGTGTTAAAAGACGGGTGTATAGACAGAGATTTGACCTCATTTTGTTCTGGAACAGACAGCGATGGGAGGGGGATTATTTGGGAGTCTAGCAGCGTCTGAGAGTCACGTAGCTGTCTGTCTCAAGCATTTTGTGAGCAGAGATATCATTAAGGGTGCGTTCTGTATTTATTTATTTATACACGTGTGTCTTCTGACCTACCTACACTTTTGGGAACAACATATCTGCAAATGTCCGAAAAAGCTAGCCAATTAGGAAGAGATGGAGCATTGTGGATAAATCCCACCATGAAAACTACAAAATAAATGTTCTTGTTTACGTTGATGGTTCCATGAAGGACCTTTAAAATCCATGGAAACTTTCCTTTGCACAAAATATATTTATAGTGAAAAAAGACTCTTATATTAATAAAACGTTCTTCAGATTAAGAATTTTTTTTTATTTTAAGGGCTATTTTCTGAAAGGATCTTTGGGGAACCAAATGGTTATTTTATTGCATCACATTCAGAATCCTCTTTTTGGAACATGTGACAAAATAAGTCAGGATATAGAAAACATAATTAGTAAAATGTCAACCAATAGAAGTCAATGTAATGTCTCCATCATGACATAAAAACAAATGGTAGTGGCGTCTCATGCTGGGCACATTATTACAGAGAGCGGTAGATCAGATCCCCGCAGGTTCGACTCACACCCCATCTGCACTGCAGACGCTTGAAGTAACATGCCAAATCTACATGCTCCCATTGCATCCAACAAAGCTGTGTGTCGAGCACCTGCAGTGTACAGCTTTCCTAATAATAATGTTCATGCTGACATTTTGAGCTATAAAGTGACCAGAAGTCATTCATTTTCAGAAAGAATTGGCAACAAGTGTGAAGCAACAAACTTTTTGATTGAATTCTATATTAATGGCCCCAGTTACAAGAGTTGGCAATGGGACTCATATCCTATAGCTGTTCACATGCACCTAATTTTTTTTTAGCAAATAGCATCGATAAGCTCACTTTAAAATGTATTCAAAATGTATTAAGAACCAAATGAATAAAATTAAAAACTAAACGAAACCTCAAGGGCCAGATTTACTATCAGCTTGCGCCAATGCGAACCCTCATTCGGCGTTAAAAATTACTAAATCAGAATTTACTTAAGACACCGTGGGAAATGAGCGCACCTTATTGAATATTTTTTTGTAGGAGCTTCCCTTTCGGTCTGTAAATGAATGGGAGGAGAGTATTTGAATGAATCACGTGATGTGATTTACTAAGATTCGCACTTGTCAATTGACTGGTATTTGCGCCATTATTTAACGCACAAAAAAAAGCATGGAGGTGGTCATTTGCGCTGTTCTTGGTAGATTCCGTTGGTCATTATAGAAATGAGATGTTGTGTGTGTTCAATAATGTGCATCTTGTCAGTAAATCAGAATGGAATTGTCAGTAAAATCTGGCCGCGCCCGCTCTTACGAAAAAAAATAAGGTGGACAGAACATAGCTACTTTTTAATGGTTGCAAAGTAATTTCTTATTCAAAAGAATACCTTCAGACATGAAATTTCTGACACAGCTCAACATCTTGGAATTGTCATTGTGAAGACATTACTCACTCACAATAAAAAAAAACAGGGAAGAGTGTTTTAGTTGCCGATTCTTTTTGCTCGTGCACTTAGCTTTTCGAAAATCTCACTGCACTTACTCTGAGAGTTTACGCGTGCGAAAGAAAGAACACAAACAGCTATACCAAACAAAGGCAAGAATAAATGTATGTGCGTAACACACCTGTTGTAAAACACACCTGTGAGTTTGCGGGGCGAACTTTTTCTGCGCACATAAATACGCACACTAAACGAAATAATGAATAAGTAATATTCCACAATTTTTTTGTGCTTTTGGAATTATTGTATATAATAAGACATTTAAGCCCTTTATGTACCTCAGTTGCCCTGCTGTCGTTGGGGGGCAGAGATGATAGCAGACAGGGAACCGTTCTTAGGGCCGGTTGCTATAGAGACAGACCGCTCACCTGCCACAGGGCAGAAGGCTGAGACTAAACGACCAGCAGTGAAAGAGACGGAGGGAAAATGATTCGTGGCTATGGTTTTTGGGAGAATAGAGACTTTACCATTGTTGTTTTCTTTCATTTCAACTTCTATACTTTATTGTTCAAACTCTCATTGTCTATGCTGCAGATGCTTTAACAATGCAAATGTACAGTCTTGGTATTTCTCATGCCAATAAAACACATTAAACTGAGACAGAGAGAGGGATGATGGGATATTTGCTTTGATTTGAACTCTTTATTAGAAGGGTTTTATGATTTAGTTGCCTGCACTCACATTATGCATTTGGCAGATGCTTGTATCCAAAGCCACCCACAGTGCATTCAAAATACATTTGATCATCATGTGTATTTCAATCAAACCCATGGTGTTGCAAGCGTCATGCTGTTCCAGTTGAGCTAAATACACATTAAATTTGCAACAGGGTGAAAAATGTCCCTTTTCCAGTTTCAGATACTTTAATATTATCCTCACTGCATCCCAAAGTTATGTCAAACCACAATAAACAATGCTATTCAGAATAACGCTCCATCAGTATGTTTTTTCAGTAATAGATTACTAGTTTTACTTTGGGTAATCAGCAGTGGATTTTTTCATTGTGTTTTACTGTGTTAATGCACAGAGCTTAGATTGTAAACTAAGATGTGTGTGTGTGTCAGAGTTTTTGTTAGTCTGAGCGAGACGAATGAGCGTGTCAGGACGCTCTACACTGTCTCATTTTAAACGGATTTTAGATCAAGCCGCATAAATTAGTTTAAAGACAGTGCCTGAGGCCAGAGAGAGCGAGAGAGATAGAGACAGACACAGAGAGGGATATGAACAGGGTCTGATTGCTGGTGCTGTTTTGCTGCAGTTCTCTGACACTGTTCATTTATCTGGGCCCTCCACACACACACACACACACACACACACACATCCAGATGAGCAATTTTACAGAGCTATCACAATGAGGACATACTTCTGCGGTTTCAGATTTTATATAAAATATACAATATAAATATGTAATATATATATATCTCAATAAAAGAGAAATTACTCATATAGCATACACTGTTGTTTATAAAATAATTATACAATATACTGCATAACAAAAAATGGTTTGATTTACTTTGAAAAAATTTTTATTTGGAGATTGTTAGTAAAGCAAAAATACTAAAATTGTATTTCCTTGTAAAATGTTCCCCTTGATTTTTTTTACAGGGTATATTTATATTATAAATGATTTTTTTTTTTAATTCTATAAAGAATTCAGTTAATTTGACATATTGATTTGTGTAATTGAGGATATCCCCTGGTGTCCCCAAACCACATAATTATATTTATATTTAAAAGCTGTAAATAATCAGTTTTCTCTCTCTCTCTAAAAAAAATTAATAAAATAAAATTAAACAAATTGTAAGTGAATTTCTTAATAAAGTCCTGGGCATATGTAATATATAGTGAAAGTAAATAGGGACTGGAACTGTCAATCTCCAAAGTGACCAAAAGTGTCCCCAATTCATGAATGAATCGTTCTTTTGAACGAACGAACAAATCTGATTCACAAAGTCGATGAGTTGAATTTATGAACCGAATCAGATTCTAATGATGAGAAGATCAGATCATTTTACAGACTTCACAGAATTAAAATGTTATATTTTCAACACCCAAATTTCCCATTCACATTCACATACAATCATATTCCAAAGTAGACAATCATTTTAATGCAGCAAAATATAAATGATGAGAAACACAAACGATTAGCTCTCCTACCGAGTCTTCTGTACATTTGGCACGATCCAGGAGCAATAGTAAATCATTCATGAACCGACCCATCACTAATTGATTTCCGAACAAATCATTTGGTTTTTGCATATATTATAAGTTAACTATAATATTTACATGTACTAACAAATACATTTGGGTCTGCAGAGTCTGGCCACGTGGGAGACGGAGAATAAAATCTACTGCAAACAGACGCTGGTGGATAAAGAAGGACCAGTTACATACTGGAGTAGAGAGCTGCGTGGAGACGAACTGATCCTGGTGAGACACACACACACACACACATACATACACACACATGTCATCAGACTTCTTCATTTAAATACCAACTTTGTTGTAAAGGAAACCAATTAAATCTTTACTGAACCACTTTGTTAGCACACACAGCTTTGTCTGCTGTTTGGAGATTGTAAAGGTGCTCAGTGGATGAATTGAGAGCCTCTGTGAGCATATTTTCAATAAATTTGTGAGAGTGTGAGAAGGGTTTATTATCTAAAGGTCCACAGGGCTGAAAGTGCTAATATAGTTGAAGAAACCCCCATATGTGGGCCTTGATCCAAACTCGACAATAAAATAAGAGCGTCATGAATCGGCTCCTGACAGCCGACCCCTGAGAGCCAGTGTCAGCCGCTCATTCAGGCTGAACACAGGAATGTGAAGGACTGTCCAAAGCAAATGCAGGTCTGACCCAAATCAGAACCGCTCACTTTAAATGTGACAGTCGGGCCGCTTGACATTTCTCACGGTTTGCTGAGTGAATTCAGAGCTCAGCAATCCCAGGATGCCGCACTGATCGACTTTGGCGTTTCCCTGCAAATCTAGGACACATTTCCATAAGATAAATGTGCTTTGTTTCGTTTAAGCCAAAAATAAAGCACAAAAGGGATTACGGACAGCTCTGATAGTCTTTATTTCATAATAGGGGTTAACTGTAGGATGCTGGGCTGATCATCTCCGCAAAAGCTTTAAGAAAATGTCTTTGTTCTCGTTCTCAGATCTTCGGGGCCGACGATGTGGTTTGCACGAGGATTTACAAGCGAGAGTGAGGTGAAGTGGAGACAGCGACCGAACAGCCCATGCATCCCGAGAAACCTTCCGTCTAGAAAAACCAGAACCCTTCATCGCATGTCCAGGCAGTGAACATACATCCGTGCAGTGCATTGTGGGATTTCATTTCTTGTCATTCTGTCTGTTTCTCTCGCTTTGTCCGTTTCTGACACGGATATGTGTATTGCAAACAAAACAAACAAAAAAAAAACAGTAATAAAAATGGAAACGAACATTATTGCTTCTCTCTCTCATATTTTCTGATTGCTATGTAAAGGATTCGGAATTAAAAAAGATCTGATGTCATAGTAGAATCTTAAGTTTGACTGAGAACCTTTGACTCTTTAGAAGACCATCATATACTGAAGCTAGAAACTGAGTCTATCAAGGACCTCCAAAGAATGTTAAGATCTACTCAAGAATCTAATGTGGCAAAAAAAACAGAATATGGGTCATTGCTGAACTAATGAGTCTTCTGCAGAGAGACAGTTGTTCTGTCATTAGACACAGACTCTGGCCCGCAGTCAGACTCGGCCGGGTGGCAGACGCAGATAAGCAGCAGACGCTTCCACACTTTAAGGGACGTGAAGCTCAAATGAGCGATCAGATTTAGCAGGTGTCATGCTCAGGGGGAGCTATTATGTTTATTTCCCTAAACAGACCGGGAAACCAAATGCACAGACAAAGAGGCGCTTTTAAACCTTAAATCCAGACAAAGGGATGCAAACCCATCTATACTGATGCAGCACAGCAATACTACAACACTACACCTTATGATCATTTCACCCTATAGATAGTTAGATACATTCTGATTGCTTCCATTGTCCTCATTTGTAAGTTGCTTTGGATAAAAGCGTCTGCTAAAAGAGTAAATGTAAATGTACAATAGACAATACAGACAGAGACATGTCAAAAGTTAAGGCAAAACTTCTGACAGCACACCGGTTCAGCTGGGTTTGTTTGTGTGTGTGGGAGAGATGGAGCTGTTTTGGCCTGTGGCTGCAGTGAGATCAAAGCTGATGGATGAGGCAATACATCACTGCGCTGAGAAACACAGGATAGGACTCTCCGCGTCTTCCTCTCTCGTCTCGCTCTTCACAAACTGGGACGACAACACACACCAGAGTTTCAGACAGAGAGAGAGAGGTTATGTGTGTGTGTGTGTGTGTGTTTGTGTGGCCCTCACATGAAGAGAAACCCACAGACTAAACTACCACAGACAGTTTATGTAGTGTGTAATTTTGTGTGGTCAGGTTTGGACAAAAAGCCTGGCCTTCACTGCTGCTTATTCTGGCTAAGAACGGTCCACTTATTAAAGCTTTCACCTGACAACGAACCGCATTTGAACTTTCTTTTTTACATGTTGTTTAGGGGTGGAGTCATCTGCAATGCTTTATGCAACAATAACCAAAATGTTAAATAAATAAATAATTAAAATAGTAATAAATATATAATAAATAATAAAGGTTGTTTACAGGTTAGGACCAACATAAGGTTGAGTATATAACAATTTAAATTTTTGCCTAAACGATCCCAAACGCATTTCATTTACATTTATTGTATTTAGCTGTCGAAACGTTAACCGCTGCGAAATGCTTTTCCTGAGACTTTTGTTCTGGCAACACACCTGCTCCGCCAATAAAAAACCGTGAACGTTCAGCTCAATTCCCGCTTTTAATAAACGTCTCAGGAAGTCATGACTCTATTGTTGGAGCCCTTCTGCACGGCTTTGCCTTTGCTTTGGCTCAGCTCGAAGTTCTGAATCAATGTCACCAGCAAACAAACCCCAAGACACGAACAACAAAACATCAAACGCCACAGAACGATTAGTCTTCCTGCCACCGGGCTGCCAGGAGCTAAAAGCTGTGCTTTCAACGCGCCGTTTCACAAAACCAAACAACACAACCTCCCTAACTGGCGGTTGCCAGGTCTTCCTCACAGCGCCCTGATTTCTGACCTGCTACACCGCAGAAGAATGCGTCCGTTCACAATAAACACACTCAGAAAGCTCGGGCCACCGCACAAGTGTGCGCCGTTATGCTAATTTGATGAGGGCTTTGGTTCTGACGCTCCTCTCCGTACTGAAAGAGCTCATTGTTGGGAACGGTCAGCAGAAGGGGGCTTTGAGAAACACTGCGCACACTATGAGCTCAGATGGGGTTCCCTGCAGCCCGCCAGATCTTCCGAGGGGCCCGCAGGGGCCAAAACAAGGCCAGAGCCGCTGTGAACTGAAACAATTAGAGCTCATCTGTTGTTTGAAGTGAATCTAAGGGAGTTAATGAGAAGATTTTACGCGTTCATTTAGCGTTTGATGCTCCAGCTACGCAGAATGGATTTCTCCACATCCAGATTTGCATATTATGCATCCTAAATAGCGTGCACAATCAGGATTAGTGCATCAGGCCCACGGTTCGACTGGTTAGTAGTTGCCCCTGCTGATAGAGATTGTAACCACACCACATGGAAGAAACATATTAACAAAAAACTGTGGAGCCTAATGAACACCCTTGATGCATTCCAAATCACCTAAATTTTCCTGTCGCATATATATATATATTTTTTTTTATTTTACCCACAATTCCTTATGAACCTTAAAAAAAAAAGAAAAAAATAAATTAAAAGAAAAGATGCAATTCGTACAATACCAAAGTTGCAATAGATGGTTATAATTATAAACGTATTCGTTTCCGCCTCAGACGTCACGCCGGCTAAATGTCCGGAAACACTTCAGGATTGTCAAAGTCCTCATCGGACTGGTTAAATTGTTCAGGATTTCTGGGAGACGTGTGTGTTGCGTTCTTTAATGTTCTACCTGGAAACAAAGATACCGTGGCGCCAAACCCCCTCACAAACAAAGGAAGTCAAAGTGTTTACTGTTTACTGTGACTACGAGCAATTATCAGGATCAACTAAACAATGGAGTTTCAAGAGTAGGCAAAATATTTAAAGTTCATGGCGTAGAATCTTTAAAATACATCCAAGAGTTTTACCAAAGTCCTTTCAAGACAAGTCATGTCAAACTGCAACTCTTAACTCTATAAATGTAGAAACATCAAATTCTCCAAAACTGTTCACTTAGCTTACGATTAAATGTCCTATTTGAAATCAATAAATGTCATGTTACTTTTGCTCAAATAGCATTATAAAAAGCTTATTTTTTTAAGGCTAAGACCAGCCAGTGCGCAAGGCATAGTCCTAAGAGGACGTCTGACTTTACCGATTAGCTCTTTCATTCAGAGAAAAACAATAAAACCCTTACAAACAATGCATTTTCCCAATGGGGACATAATTACGGATTATAACGATTTATACGGCCTTTTTACGCGTTGCATTGCGTATCGCACCACGGAAACATAAAACCATGTCTGCAGTTGTGATTGGAGAAACAAGCGCTAATCTACAATGCTCAAAACTGGCGTTTGAATCATCAGTGGCAAATCCTTTACATGAAAACATAAATACAGGCTGAGTCAGAAACGCCAGACTGTCCTTGCAAAGTAGGAATTGCCCCACTTTATAGAAACAGACACTGCATTGTAAGCTACTCTCACAGGAAACAGTCCTCATCCTCTGTAAAATGTGCTGCACACATCTGAATATTTGGGCTGAACTGTTCTGGAACAGTGTTGTAAATTCAACTTAACCACTGATTTCTAGATGTGTCCTCTTTTGGAAGGCCAAAGAAAATAGTTTCGCTTTCACAACGAAACGCTCAGCTTTTCCACGACATGGCAACAACAGCAAGAATAAAAGTTACGCCTTCTTTCTTTGTGTGAACATTTGGGCAGCGTTATGCAAATCTTACCACATTGTGACGTAGACATGTGGGGGAGTGTTAGAACAAGAAGTTTTAGGTAGGAGTGGTTGACTCCTAACTTTTATAAAGAATATCTCTTTAAATTTGAGACATGGTCTTCGCGGATATTACAGATCGTCTTTATTGTAATATTTTTAAATCGCATCATATGACCACTTTAACGATTGCATGTTCCGCCAGAAAATTCTGCAATGCAGGCTATATTTTATGACGATAAGTCGGCGCTGCATGACTAGAGTTTATTTGACAGTTATATCAGCTTATAGAGATGCCAGATCAGACTAATGAAGGTTCCCTCAGTATCCGTCTGTCCCTCTCTCTCTCTCTCTCACACACACACACCTCAGACAGCGCAGTCTCGCTCTCTCTCGTTAGCTCTCTGCAGGAGACACACAGCACCTGTCAAGTCACAGACACACACAACAATCTGGGTCACTCTGACTGGGCCGAAGAAAAAGCACCATCCTTGGCTTGTCCAAAACAATTCTGTCTAGTCTAACAAACATACACACAGTCAGACAGGGTCTGCCGAGAAAAACATAGACTGGATGAATTATTTTGCACCTTTCGCGTCCAAAGATGATTGTTTTGCTGTCTGCTTATCGATTTTACGTAAACACGCATACCAACTGCGATGTAAAAATAATTCTCTTATTGATATGAATGCTGATATAGGCTAGATGAATGGAAATGATAACAGACACCTTTCTTCAGGCATTGCAGACAAATAGTAATAGATTAAAATAAAGTGTAAAAGCCATGACTGGAAAGAAAGAGAAAGAACGTTTTAGAATAGACTACTAGATTTTTGCAGTATGCAGTATGTATGAATTTAGTATAAATTTAAATATGTAGACAATAGTATATATATATATATATATATATATATATATATATATATATATATATATATCTATCATTGTGCATTGCCTCATTGTGTATTGCCTTTTGTATATAATTGCATTTTGCATTGCCTCCTGGTGGCCACAGATGACAATTACACCCTGATCACCAACATAAACTCAGTGCATGCATTTCAGCAAATAAAAATTTTGCACAACATGAATAATTCAAAAACAAGCCAGATGTTTATGCTACAAATGTAATTTTTTTTTATTCATTTAAATAATATGCAAATAAAGGGTCTATAATGATCCACAGAAAAGACATGCTTTGTGACTCATTTTTAAAATGTGTATATATATTTATATTTAGATTTGTCCAGCAGAAATCTATCCAGAGTGAAGACCGAAACCTCTGACAACGATAGAGAAGACCTTTACATTCATAAGAGTTGTGTCTGCGTGTGTTTGCCAGAGGACACGGCTGAAGGTCCATCCAAAATGGTCAGTGATAAAAGTGTACAGAAACGAGATCCATATTCAAACTTCAAAAATTAAAATGCTTTTTTTTTTCTTATAAAAACTTCCATTGCAAAAACAAGAACCTGGATACATTTCTACTTGGCAAAATTAACATTTTACTAATAAAAAAGAAAAGAAAAAAGGAAGACAGAGTAGAAGAGCAAAAGGAAACACACAAAAGGAGAAAGAAAACAAACCCGACCCTAATAATCGACTCCCTTTGGTAAAATTTGTGATAAACCATCCTATCATCGTTTTCCATGTGGTTCCCGCTTTTTTTCTCCCTAAACGCCACACTGAAGCACTAAACAACACACATCTGGCATAAAAAAGGTCTGGTGATATTTACACTGTATTTACAAAACTGTTGAAACTATGAGTGTGTGTGTTTCACAGGTCATGTTCACTGTACGCTGGTGCATGGAGCAGATAGAAGTGTGTTTTCTGATTCATAACGCCTTCACACAGGCCTTGGATTTTTATTGCCTATACATATTTAAGTAAAAACAGATTTTTTTCATTCTAATATTACTGTTATTTAAATCACACTTCAGATTTTCATTCTCTGAAATGAATGATGTGGCAGAATAAATCTCTTAAAGTCACGTTAAAGTTAAGTGCACTTATCCAGAAACGGTTTTGTTTTTTGTTTTCGTAAAAAGTCTGATTCAGACTTTTCCGCCACTTTTTCTCAGATCTGCTGCCTGTTTTAACTATCAAAAACCAGTGAACACACTCGACTGGCGTTCAAGAGATGCATGGAGTCTTATATATGTATCGGATCAGTGGGCTGGTCTACGGTAAGGGCTGTGCTGATTGGTCCGGGCTGGGTTTGACTGACAGGTCTTCAACCCCGTGCTTTTTGGGACTGGGCGACCTGCGTTTCTGCAGGAACAGCTTATAAAAAAAGGAAAACAAAAACACTGTTAAAAATCTCACATCGCCACTGAGCTCCGCCCCTTTCTGCTGATGTCACGGGCTCTTGTGGGCACTGCCGTACTGGACCCTGTACTTATTAATGCGCTGGAAGTTAAGGGTCTCGGGGTCACAGGTGGTGGAGCAGGGCACCAGTCCCTCCCGCCTTTCTCCCATGAGCCACTTGCTGGTTTCAGCTGCCATGTCTCTGGTCACGTGCTCCTTCACCCAGCGCTGAGTCCAGGCGTGAAAGCGCTGGTGCAGACGTGTGCTCACTCGCTCGTGAGACTGAGAGAGAGAGAGAGAGAGAGAGCGCCAGAGCGGTGAGTTGATGTGCTGAGAGACGAGTAACGGCTTTTCTCATCAAGTACTAACGTAAAAATGCAAAAAAAAATTGATTAAATTAAAAAAAAAAAAAATATATATATATATAATTATTATTAATTTTTTTCACCCATCGGCAACTAAGATGACAAATTTTTACTGCACATAAATTTTGACACATGCAATTATACAATAATAATACAATATAATACAGTCAATATAAATATTTAATCCTACTAATATACTATTCTATTAATATTATTAATATCCATATTAGCAACAATTATTTTATTACACAAACTGAGAATGTATTTCTTTATATTAAATATACACAACATAAATGCAAAATTTAAACTATTATCTTATATAAAACCATCAATTTAAATATTAAATCCTATCAATATTCTATCCTTTTAAATACTATTAATGTAAAGATTAATACTAATGGGCATGAAGGTAAAAAAAACTGCACAAATTGACAGTGCATACAATTTTTTATTGTGAATATTAATGCTATTATTATAAGGAAACAATACACAACACACACAAATATTAAATCCTGCTAATATCCTATCTTATTATTAATTTGAATTTAAATATTTAAATGCATATTAGTAACAAGAGGAAAGAATTATATTGCACATAAACTGAGATTGTAATTAAGTATATTAAATGCATAAAACATAACTTCAAAATGAGAATGTATTAAATATATAAAACTATCAATTTATATATTCAATCTGATCAATATCTCATTCTTTTAATACGATTAATGTAAATATTAAAACTATTGGTGACAAACAAAGAACAAATATTGCACAAATTGACAGTGTGCATAATTACATTATTATGTTCCAATATAAAATCGTATTAATATAAATATTAACTATCACTTTTAGACCAAAATATAAATATTAAAATCCATTTTGGCAACAAACAGAGGTTCAATTGTTAAATAATATGAATCTGCAGTTTCATACTAATCATTTTTGTATATTTAAATAAATAAGTGAGATGTTAAGACTTTGGTTAAGTTTTTAAAACCCTGTAAAATTTGATGTAACCAAACTGCAAACAATATAAAATGTCAAAATTTACACAAAAAACAGTGGAGGGGACAAGGTGAGTTATAGATGTGCTAGTTCATGTGATAAAAAAAAAAGAGAAGGCTTGTATCATAAATGTTAACTAGATATTGATATGCACCAATGTGATATTTGTTATTTATATGGGTATTCAGTTTTTAAGTGCACAAATGAACAAAACAAATTAAATGGCTCAAAAAAACTGGAGACAATTCTTTCATATTAGACATTAAGAGAAAATCAGTGTTGGGGAATATTATAACATGACTGAGACTGTAATCAGTTATCGTGGTGTGTGTGTGATCGTACCTGCTGGGCTCTCAGGAGCGCGGTGCGTCTGTACATGTAATCCTCAGATTTGAAGACGTACACCATCTTATAGGAGTTGAGTTTGAACATGCACTCCATCTTCATGCTGTCTGCGTTCTCTTTTCTGCCGCAGTCCTTCACTTCCTTTTCCTGAGACTCACAGCTGCGCTGACGCTTACGGATCCGCCGCAGGTTCCTACACAAACAGAGGAGGAGGATGACAAACCCATAGTATTTACCTCCACAAACTCCTCTGCTGCATGTAAACTAAGGGGTGTCAAACTCAGTTCCTGGAGGGCCACAGTCCTGCACAGTTTAGATTGAACCCTAATTAAACACAGCTGATCCGGCTCATCTAATCAGTTAGGCTTATCTGAAACCGTCATGGTATGTGTGTTGGAGCAGGGCAGGGCTGTGGCCCTCTGGGAACTGAGTTTGACACCCCTGATGTAAACCGTCTGAATGCTGAGATTCAGTGGATGGGAAGTTCAGGGGTCAGGGGTCACAAACACAGCGTACCTTGGCAGAAACACAGGCTTTTGAGACAGATGATCCCTCAGGTCTGGAGATGAGAAATCTGTCGACAGATACCGCGCAACGTAATCCGACCAGCGCTACATGTGACCAAGAGAACGGCGAAAATTAATTACATTTGAAATGTTTTATGAAAACTGTTCCTAAAAATAAACACTGAATAGTTTTATTTTAGTTCCAGTGAAATGCTATCATTTATTTTCTTAAAATATTTTCCATTTTAATTAATAAAAAAAAAAAGTGAAAATGACAAATACTGTTTTGGCAACTAGTTAATGAAAAAAGTTAAGTTTTATCTAGTTTTATTTCAGTTAACATTTATTTCAAGTAACAATTTCTTTTTTTTTGTGATTTTAGTTTCAAGTAACTATATAATAACCCTGGAACTGAAGAATAATAGCAGATCTGGATTTGACTTTTACATTTTATTAATTATTATTAATATTATTATATTAAATAACAATAATATAATTAATATTATTATTACTACATTTATTTTTTTAAATAATAATAAAAAAATCCTATATTTACTTCTTTATATACAATATTAAATTATTTGTATATATAATTAACTCATTCATTCTATTATTACTTAATTTAAATGTTTTCATTTATTGATTTTTTGTTTTAAATGCATTTCATTGCTCTTTTGTTGATTTTGATTACTTCTTTTGTCCTCATTTGTAAGCTGCTTTGGATAAAAGCATCTTCTAAATGACTAAAATGTAAATGTAAAATCACTACAACATTTCAATTCGGTCTAAAATGACACTAGTGTGTACGTTCGCGTCCCTGTTTGATCCGTGAATCAGTCGGTGAAGCTTACCTCGATCTCCATTGGCCCCTCTGAGTTCTCCTCCTCTGTGTCCAGCAGCTCCATCGTTAGCTGAACGTTCCCTCGGTTCTTCAGAAACATCATCTAGAGCGAGAGAAAGAGAGATTCCAGACTCTTAATACCGCGAGACTCTCTCTGTGTGGCCTTCTCTAGCGCTCAGAGCTCTACCTTGAAGCAGTTCTCGTCAGACATGAGCTGCTCGGCCTTGCGCTGGTAGGACACTTCCGCCGGCGCCCTGCTGCTCTGAGTCAGCAGAGATCCACCGGTGGCTGAGTGGCTGCTCTCACTCAGGTACAGTTCTGTGACCTGAACACAGATCTCCTCGCTCACTATGTGCTGGAGCTACAGTTACAGACAGAGAGAAAGAGAGATTTTCATCCCTTACAAGGCAGATCAAGGATTTTAAAATTGGAGAGGAATCCAACTCATCTTTTGAGACACAGTACTGTGAAGGTTTTGATTTCTATGGAACTTGGTTCAAAGTGCAGAAAGATCGTTTATTACTATTTTCATAAGAAAATCATTTTTTGTTAAATTTAATGTATAAAAGGGGAATAAAAAAGTAAAAAAGATCATACAAAATAAATCAACAAATTCCATAAATTGAGAAAAATACCATAATTCTATGCATTTCAAACAAGCCACTTTCATAATGTTAATTTGTTCTGTTATTCACGGTATTCATTATTTATTCACTTTATATATTTTTTCACATTTTTTTGATGTCTAAAAATATAAAATTAATTTTTTTCTCATAATAAGAATTTAACATTTAGCAAATTAACAATTTCAATTATAATAAAAATTAAGAAAAAATTTATATAAAGATACAAATACACGTGTATGTGTGTATATATATATATATATATATACACACACACACACACATTATGCAAACAAAAACTTATTTTGGGTTGTGATTAATCATGATTAATAGTTTGATATAGATATAGATATATATATATATATATATATATATATATATATATATATATATTTTTATTAAGAATTGAGCGCATAAATGAGCATACTTTAAAGAAACCGAGCTTTTCGGTTTTGCAAATCCTTTTTTAATTGATTTTAGGAAATATTCTAATATTCTGAGACACTGAGCTGTAAGCTTTAATTATAGATATATTTTTTTAAATAAAACAATTAAAATAACCTTTTGAAATGTTTTACGTTACATGTTATGAATCTAGAATAGTGGTGGGTGGTATGACAAAAAAATTATATCATGGTATTTTTCAAAATTATACCAGTTTCATGGTATATGGTGATATTATTTTTTTTTTTTTTTATGCATGACTGGATGTAAACCACATTTTCTACTGATTGAGAGAGGAAATAGGCTAGTGCAGTAGATTGACTTAGATTGCCTTGTTTTACTGTCATGAGGAGTGAATATTATTACCAGGACATGTTAACCAGGAATCACTCTCATTTATAATCGCGACATCGCCTGATGAAACCAACATGCATGTACAGTATATGCATGTTGAGCGGCAATGCGGTTGTTCTGGCTATATAACCTATTTGTCCCATGCAGCTCACTGCCTGCATTTTGCACTAATTTATTGGCGAGTTGGCTGTGGTGTGGCCAGCTGAAAGCAATGCTGCACAGAACAGACCCCGAGAGAGACCACACTGCGGCGGAGAGTCAGACCTCATGCTCGCGGGGTAGCACTGGCGACATTTTCCAACTGAATCATAGATATGATGCATCACTTTATATATTCTATGGAAGAAAGTTGCGCTAGTGTGTATGACGTGCCGGAGCTGATGGCAGTGGGGGGTGGATATGTGTGGCGGTCAATGACGGGTTCTTCTGTGTCATCACGTTCTACTAGTTCTATTCCTTCAGTTTTGGAACTTTCACACTTTGAAACACATACAGCTGTGTCCTCGCCACAGTGCAACAGGGAAAAGAGACCCCTCTCAAACTTAAAGGTACAGGTTATAGGACCTGCCACTAGAGGGCGCATTACCAAAACAATAAAAATCACGTGGTTTGATGAAGCTAAGGAGGAGCGTGGAATGATGGGATTTGTTGTCTTCCACCCAACCGCTTACGGCCATCAATCAGACAGAAAGATAAATCATGGATTTATTGCGAGTTCAGCGATTTGCGCGAGTAGATTACATACAAAGTCAATGCAAAGACGCAATCAGACTATGGATCAGACAAGTCCTTGCGCGGGTCTAGAGACGCGATGCCCCGCGTTAGGCGTGTATTCCCCCCCTAATACTAATCTTGTTGATCGTTTTTTTTTAATTTTCTCATGATTTACAAGTAGTTGGAAACATTAGAGATATTGTTAGTAATCAGCTGGACAAAATATACAACACTAGCCTAGTGGTTTTTGGATATTTTACTGCAAATATCTTACAAATTGTACCTTTAAGTAACACCTATATGTATTGCGGTATTTAAAAAAAAAAAAGTATATTTTAATATCATAAGAAAAATAAACACTGGTATTCGGAATGAACCGATATACCGCCCAGCAATAATCTAGAATATATGAAAGTTTCACTTTTTTAAATGTTTTTTTAAACTTTTTCACAATATTCTAATTTAATGAGATGCACCCATGTGTATGTATCTATATTTTTTCAATATATCTGTGGAAGTTTTTTTTTTTGTAGCCAATTTTTTTTATAATATACTTTATATTATTATTATTTACATATTTTATTTTTACAATTTTGATTTATAATGAATATATATATATATATATATATATATATATATATATATATATATATATATATATATATATATATATATATATATATATATATATATATATATATATATATATATATATATATATATATATATATAAAGAAAAGAAGTCTAAATCTATAATATAATAAAGAGACTAGCACTATACTATAAACATTAAGGCAAAAAAAAAAAATCTAATATGATCACTTCAAAGCATGTTTTTTTTAGGCATGACATGCAAAAGCACTGTTATGACTTTGGGTTTGGGCAGACGGACCTGTCTGACTATGTTCTGGATCAGCTTGTCCACAGTGAAGGCGATGTAGGCGTGAATGGTGAACATCTCTCGGAGCGAATCCTCATACTGAGACGCCTCCATATTCCCATCCAGCAGACTCCGCACCATCTCCAGAAACACCGAGTAATAATCCTCCACATCTATGTCCACTGAAAGAGAGAGCGAGAGTGTCTAAAACCAGTCCAACAAACATCCACCAGACTTCAAAAATCAACACGAAAATGTTCCTGATCTCACTGAGCACAATTCGTCAGCTATTCTGATCAAACAATAGTTAAAGTTAGCCGGTTTGATCACTCACTGGGCTCCTTCAGGCGCAGCTGGATTGCAGTGTTGTCATTCTTGTCCCGTTTGAGTCCGAGCACCTCCCTCTCCCACTCGCGCTCCCTCAGGTCCTCTTCGATCTGTCGTTCGGCCTGCGCATAGAGCCGCAGCAGACGCGAGCACAGAGTGTGGTGCAGCCGGAGGAAGATGTACCAGTTGTTATTCACATAAAACAGATTATACGCGTCCTCGCAGGAGCGCAGCCGCTGAGCCGTGGACGAGCTAAACAGCAGTTTGGACTTTGTCGGGCTGCCGCTAACGCCTCCCGTTAGCCCGTTGTGCTTCCTGGATGCCTCCTCGTCCAGGTCCATGTCTTCTTCATCATCGTCTTCCTCAGAGGGAGGCAACACTCCTCTTTGGGAGAACAGCATGTCGGGGATGAAGTGGTAGATGATCTGTTTAATCTTGTGTTTGTCCTCTTTGTTGATGCTGCTCTGGCGCTTCACGTAATGAATGATTAGCGCCGCCGCGTCCTCCAGGATCTGACGGTCCTCGTAGGTCAGCGTCAGGTGAGGCCCGCTCGGACACGCACTGTTGTCCTCCGAAACCTGTTCCTGCCGCTAAACGAACACACAACCATCAATCAAGTTTCTCTGAGAGGAAAAACAAAAAAACCTTTTAACTTCTTCTAGAGGATAAAGAGCGTCTCACCTCATCAAAGATGCTCTCGATCTCGTTGAGAAGTGTTTTTGAGCGCAGCACCTTAGTGTCATTCTGTTTGAAGTTAATGCCTTGATGGTCCAGAGACTTTAGGTAGTATTTCTCATTCTGCTCTCTCCAGATCTTGTTAAAACCCCTTTGAGCTTCGCGCCACTCTTCCTCCTTCAGCTTTAGCCTGAGACGCACAATGAGAAGATGGATATTTACCATAGGTTAAAATAACTTGATTTCAACAACAACAAAACTTTAATAGCTACAATTTAGATACTGGAAACAGCTAAATAAGAACAAACACTGGCAATAAAATGAAATGAAATAACAGCTTTAAACATTGGTCAACTACTATTTTTGGATAATTTAGTATAATAATAAAATAAAATATAAAATAAATAACATTATTGATAATTGCTAAACCACTACTGATTAAAAAAAAAAAAAAACTGGGAAATAAAATAAAATAATACAAATGAATTAACAAACATTAATCTATTTATTAAATAAGATAAATATATTAATACAAGTAATAAATATTTATAAGAAATAAAATGAATGAATGAATAAATAAATTACTTAAAATAAAATTCATAAAAAAAAATCAAAAAAATCTGAAAAATCCAAACTGGTGAATTACTAAATTTGAATAATATAATATAATATAATATAATATAATATAATATAATATAATATAATATAATATAATATAATAAACCCAATAATGGTATATAAATAATACAATAAAGTTAGTTAAAATCAAATACATTAAAAATAATAATAAATAAATTAATATATATATATATATATATATATATATATATATATATATATATATATATATATATATATATATATATATATATATATATATATATATATAATGTCCTAGAGTAATTATAAAGTTATATTATTGCCGATGTCTGGGACAGGAAATAATTAAATTACAATAAATGCATTTAAAATATTTGGAAAAACGCACACTATTCAAGCACCAAGTAGAAATAATATACTACACTGTAATATAATATAGATCCCTTGAGGTCCACTTCCCTGCAGAGCTTCTCTTCAGCCCTAATCAAACACACCTGAACTAACTAATCAAGGGCTTGGGGATCACTAGAAAGCTACAGGCCGGTTAGGCTGGAGATAAACTCTGCAGGAAAGTGGACCATGAGGGCCAGAGTCAAAATCTTCTGATATACGTAATGCAGCAGGCCTTTTGAAGCCCATTTTCTCGAACCTCTTGAGTACAATGGGAACAGACACTGACGGATTCTTCTTCAGTCCGTCGATGATGTCCAGAGCTTTGTCTCCATATATCCTCTGGATGGCTTTCCTGTGGATGATCTCCGAGCAGCCGCCCAGAGCGTTGTCCAGTCTGAACTTCGCCTGCTCTTCCGCAGACATCCGAGACAGCTTCTTCTGCACCGCCTCCAGCACACGAATGGTGGCCAGGTTGGTTTCCAATACGACATCCAGCTGGAGTCGACGACATCGTTAGCAAGAGTTACATCACAACAGCAAGTGAAACCAGTAAAAGTGTCTCACCTCGAATCGCTCGTCCTCACACCTGTACATGTGCTCTTCATACTGAGTCTTCTTGGAGCTGACGAAGGTCGAGTCCTCAGACCAGGAGGGGAAGGAAACCCAGGTATCATTCAGCACCTGATGCAGCCACAAAGAACCAGTTTCTGAATAAAAGCTTGTGTCACATGATGCATGCTCATTATTAAGAAGCTGCTGTTAGCGGGAAATCCTCTCTTACCTCTTTACAGAGTGATGTTCTTCCTGTGCATTTGGGAAGCTGGTAGCTCTTGGGTAAAGCTCGATAACTAGATCCCAGACGCTTGCATGAAGCGTAGTCAATTTCCATGGCAATTCCTTCAGTGGCTCTTTCTTTTGGGTACCTCTCCAGATGGGACATCTCCTTATATCCAAGGAAGTTCTTAAACCAAGTGAACAGCTCAGGAAATTTCCTGCGAAAAAATGGGTTAATTAGTTCAAACACAAACCCACGCAAGCAAAATAAATAATGGAGGCAGCTTTGTAATAAATACAAAAATAAATAAAACTAAAAATGTATGGCAAAACAAATCTACCTACTGCAACATTTCAGCAAATAAATAAAATCCAAAAAACAAATGAATTAATGAATGGTGAAAATGCTAAACCACTAAAAGATGAATTAAAATAAAACAAAAGATTATTCCCAAAAATGAATGGAAATAAATAAAAAGATACATTTAATAAATATAAAACAATAAAAAAATAAAGCTAAAATAAATGTATTTTTATATGAATTAAGATAAAAAAAATAAAAAAATAAAATAACATACAATTAAAATTCACTTCAAACTGGACTTACCCCAAGAATGGAACGACAAGTTGAACCAGCTCAGCACGAGAAATTATTTCTTCATTAAAAATGATCAGGCACCGCAGAAAGTTGTCATATGCTTCAGCACTTCGTAAAGCTTTCCGCACCTACGAATGCATCCATAATGCAGTCAAGACTTGAGATAAAATCAACCTGCGTATTACATCAGCTTCCCTGCGTTAACCCAAAGCAACTCACTTTGTCAAAGAAAAGAGACTCCGTTCCTCCATGTTTGCCAGATTCTGCCACGGATGGATCTTTGATATTCATTAACTTGAGCTTTTTCTGAGAAGAAGAAGAAAAAAAAAGTGGAAAAAAAGTCAGATATCAAGAAAGTATGCCAAGTGCTATGAAATTCATTCAGTATATAATGAAAGGTATTTCCATGAATTAGAGGATTTCCTGCACCTTCACAGGTGGGGTGACGGCTGTAGTCGAGTGCTTGCGTATCTGGCAGCTGTTCTGATTGGGCCTCTGCTTGTTATTGAGCTGTGGTTTCTTGGCCGTTCCACCGTGATCGTTACGCACAGATTCAGCTTTCTCTGCTGTCGTTTTGCTCAGCAGCTAAAGGGAGTTCAGAGCAGGAAACCTCATTTTTACTTAGTACTAAAATCAAAACTACAACTGAAATACAAATTTAGTTTGAGCATTTCCCTCGCATTTACGAATAACAATTGATCGAAAAGTAATTAGGAGCATGTGTGCGATTCAAATTAAGTTTTATGAAATGTAATTCTGAAATCCCCTTAAATGGTATTAAATACTATAAATTAACATTTCATCAACTTAATTAAACGTACAATTTCAATTTAAAGGTAGAAAAACAGTAATTGTGATACATCCTAAAGTGATAATTAAACATCAAAATGCCATTATATAATGAAATATATAAAAAAATAAACAAATATGGTAACTATTTAACATATCCTTGAAAAAACATACCACAAACTTTTGAACAGTAGTGTGTGTTGTTATAAAAATGTTAGAACTTTTTATTCATCAAAGAATCCGGAAAAAGTATTATATGTTCCAAAAAAGAATGCGTATTAGAATGATTTCTGAAGGTTCATGTGACACTGAAACTGGAGTAATTATGCTGAAAATTCAGCTTTGCTTGACAGGAATAAATTACATTTTAAAGTATATATATATTAAAAAAAAAAAAAAAAAACATTTTTACAATTGTAATAATATTTTACAATATTATGTTTTTTTTATTATCAAAAAAGCCCTTGAGCATAAGAAAAAAAACCTATAAAAATCTTACTGACCTCAAAGTTCTAAACGATATAAAAAAATTAAATAATTACAAACAACAGTTTGAAGCAGAAACATTTAAAATAATGTAGTTTTGTATTATTATAAGTTAAATAATCCTGCTTGTAGATGTCTCCTTGTATCCCTATATATGAAAAAAAAATCATGTAACCATTATTTGATAAATTTCATTTGATAAATTGGTTCAATTTTCAACTTCTGTGAACATGTGCTCACTGGGAAAAAAAGTTAATCATTAAGCCCTGAATTAATAAGCTTCAAAATAACAACTTAAAAGTATTGAAATATTTATAAAAAATTATAACAGAATCTCAATAACACTAAAATATCAGAAAACCAGATTAAACTGACCCTGAACTTCTGAAAATGACAGTTAATTATTTTCGGTTAGACAAAGTTTAGATTAAAAGATTCTAAATCTGGAGTAATGTATCCGTCCAGTGGGCGGAGTCAGAGTGGAGGCGGAGCCTCTGTCAAACTCACCACAGAGCTGTTGGCGTCCGGCAGGAACTGTCCAAACTCAGAGAGCAGATCCTCCTGGTTTTTGAAGAGTTGGGCCACCTCAGCGTAAACTTCCTGTTCAGTCAGAGCTGGGGTGTAACTCCCGCCCGCTTCTTTAGCATTACGCTGCTCCTTCTGATTAACGAAATAAGTATACGTGTAAGTGGATTGTGAATTATAATTCGTTTGTGAAGTGTTTTCAGTTTTCTGCCCGACCTGGTACTTGTGCAGGATCTCGAGAAAGGATTTGTAGATGTTAGGCTGGCCCTGGAAGCGGTTCTTAATCTTGTTGACGTAGCTGATGGCGTGGTTGAACTCCACGGGCTGGTTGTTCTGCAGCGGCGGGGCGGTGGGCATGCTGTTGACGGGGGTGAGGGGCTGCAGCGGGGGCGAACGAGGGGATGCATAGGGAGGGATGGACGGATTGGGATGACTGCTCGGAGTCAGAGCTGGAGACTGCAGTGGCTGGAGAGAGATGGAAAAATATCAGTGATGTAAACCAAGGTATATGCAGGGATTTTACACTTACATTCAGCAGACGCTTTTATCCAAAGCGACTTACAAATAAGGACAATCATATTTAAGACTTAAGACCGCCACAAATAAAATATTACTGTATAATCATATAAAACAAACCCATAACATCTAAACATTGAAACTGGTTAACCAAAAAAAAAAAAAAAAAAAAGTTATGCATAATGCAAAACTTTTAATTACAAAAAGCCAGGAATCTCTGGGACTCTTATTTTGAAATGTCATTGCTGACTTAAGTGCTACTTTCTAGCTGATCATTCAAATGGATGAGGGAGATAAAATATTCACTGTTACAATCATCTACAACATATTCCAATATAAAAGCCAATAGTTAATTGACAAATTATTATTTCAAGTAAACACTTGCCATAAATGCGCAGTATTCAATGACTGCAAACTTCTCTGAAAAAAATAACTTTTTTGACTTTGAATGCATAGCGCTCATTTAATTAAATAATTGCCTTTTGAAGTTTAATAATCATATTAAGTTTAGTGATTCTTGTTTTTTTTCTATCCCTAAATGTAATGCTGCTTAAAATGACCATTTTAAGCAGTGTTAAAGCAGTGGCTTCTATAACCATTTAAACGGATATTGTACTTGTATTAAAAAAATAAACAATTAAACCATGAAAAACAATTAATTGAAAAAAAGTAAACATTAACTGATATATGCTGATACTGACTTTATTATTGAATTGATGTATTAAAATATCTAAAACTAAAACTAAAATTAATATAAACTAGATGTAATTTTTTTTTACAAAAACAACAATTATTGCAAAATTATTAAATATATAATATGAATTAAAGGTACAGTTTATAGGACCTGCCATTAGAGGGCGCACTACCAAAACAATAACAATCTCGTGGTTAGTTGACGCTAAGAAGGAGCGTAGAATGATGGGATTTGTTGTCTTCTACCCAACCGCTGATGGACATCAATCAGACGGAAAGATAAACCAAGGATTTAACAGATGAGGTTAAGTTTTTATAAATGTTGTGCCTGATGTCATAACAGACGCGTCCTCATGCCGGTCTAGAGACACGATGCCCCGTGTTTGCGTGTATGGCCCATAATACTAATCTTGTTGGTTGTTATAATAGCATACGATTTCTGGAAAGATATGAATCAAAACAACTCACCTGTCGAGTAAAACACAAGTTTACGGGAGCTGTCCTTGTCGACAGAACCAGCGGCAGACGGTAAACGGTAATTATGTTCCATGAATAAGTAACACAATCCACCATAAAACGTGCAAAAAGTAAATAAGGAACTGCTTGAAGCAAGCAAGTGGTTTGCTGGACGCTAGACATTACTTCCGTATTTGTCCATGACACTGTTGTCATGTAGTTTCTACGTCAGTAAAGGCGGTAACAAAGGGTAACAAACGTCAATGCCCCGTGTCACGGTTTAAAATGGGAATTTTCTCATGATTTACACGTAGTTGAAAACATTAGAGATATTGTTAGTAATCAGCTGTACAAAATATATAACACTAGCCTATTTTACTGCAAATATCTTAGAAAATTGTACCTTTAACTATAATAGTATCTCAATGATACTAAAATAACACTATTTAAGACATTTTAAACTGTAATTGTATACATACATGAAGAAACTTTTTTTTTAAAAGACCTTTTAGGGACCCACGGGACCTTGTGAACATGAACCCTGTAAATAAGCTTTACTTTTTTAGTCTGAGTACCTTGTTTTTCGGTGTGGGTTGGGCGGGGGGTGTGGATGCCAGGCTGGGAGGGTTTGCAGGGATCTGGTTCTGGAGCTGTGGTGGCGGTGGAGGCGGTGGTCTGGTGGGGATGTTCTGCACAGAGATGCCGTGAGGTGTGATGTGGTGGATCTGACCGGGTGTGGTCACGTTAACCAGGTCATTGGTCTGAACTTCAATCTTGTATCCCGGCGGAAGAAACGTGTTAAACCCCATAATGAGATCAGGGTGACCCTTAAAGAGCTGCGACACCCTACTGATTACGCCCGGGGTGTCAATACTGCAGAATGAGAAAGAGAGATAGTTTTCGAAATGATTATGATTAACCAATGTTTTTTTTTTTTTTTTGATCAATTAAAAAAAGTATGATTTTTTTCCACAAGGGCGCATTAACAGTAAAGATATTTAAAGCATACAAGTTAGAATCGTGATGTTTCACACATGAATAAACTCACCTCTGAGATTTAAACTCTTTCATGATATCCAAGAAATCATTGTAGACGTGTGGTTGATTGCCAAACTGTAGCTTCACCTGGTCCAGGTAAGACAGGGCGTCCTCCACCTGTAGGAAGGGAACGACAATCCAGTTTATCTCATGTACACAGCTGCTATTGCAAGACTGCATTGGTTTGACTCCCAAACACGAAATCCCATCCCACCTTGAGTCTCTGGAACTGCTGCTGCCCCTGTGCAGATGCGGAGGGGGTGGGCGGGTGACTGTGGCCCTGCACTGGCACGGGACCGTGGGCCTGGACCGCTGCCAGACCATGATGATGAGCACCACTGTGGGCCGCCGCCGGACTGGGTGTGTGACTGTGACCACTTGAGCTTTGGGCCACTGTGGACACCTATGATCAGAAATGGTGCGAAGATCTGAGTTATGTGGAGCCTCTTTGAGATTCTGTCTAAGAAAAATGACTATATACACTGTATAATAGTAATATAAATATATAAACACCGGCAGCGAGAGGAATTTAAAAAAATCTATTTTTCTGATTGACAGAATTTTTTTCTGTGACTAAGACGAAAAGTTGACGATCTAAAACTAATATGTGATGACGAGATAATGATTAAATTTATGCCGCGTCTTCGTTAACTAGACAAGACTGGACTATAATGTTATTTGAGGACTACCCGACATTCAAAATGCATCCTATAGGCTATTGTCCTTCAAAATGTGCGTCCCTATCATCGGATTGCGATCGGATAAGGGGCATTCGTATATCTAGTCAGTATAGCAGCCAGTGGATGGATAGACTAATAAAACACGAACTAGCGATCTGAAACAATGAGCTTAGCACCCTAAGGGGTAGGGATAAGGTAACTAGACATCCTGTTTTTCCCGGGAGTCACAATTCGTTGTCGATTAACTTATAGTTCGTGAAGACGTGCTAAGCAGAATTGCGCTGATAGAAGTGTTCTCTCTCTCTCTCTCGCGCGCACATGCTCCACTTCCTCAGTTCTCATATACAGTGCACAATCAGTTCTCAGGGCTCAAATACACATATAACAGTCCAAATGTTTATCATGTAGAGTATCTCAAGTAAATACAATCTGTTATGGATTACCGTATTTTTCGGACTATAAGTCACACTCAAGTATAAGTTGCATCAGTCCAAAAAAACGTCATGACAAAGAAAAAAAACATAAGTCGCACTGGACTATAAGTCGCATTTATTTAGAACCAAGAACCAAGAGAAAACATTACAGTCTACAGCCGCGAGAGGGTTCATGTCAAATTAATTTTGTAAAATAAGTCGCACCTGACTATAAGTAGCAGGACCAGCCAAACTATGAAAAAAGGTGCGACTTATAGTCTTATAGGGTGGGTGAATGTGAACAGGTGGGGGAAAACTGAACACATCAGTATTTCATGCATGCCTTCCTTCTTAAAAGGACAGAATTCCAAATTAAATACCTATCTGTCATTAATGTTAACCAACAAAAATAAATGTAATAAATAAATGTTAAATAAATTTATACATGTTAAGTAAAACCTACTGTATCTGAAAAATGAGTTTAATTTGTATCTCTATTGTATTTGTCTTATTGTGCTGCTGCTTCTTTTTTTATATATAATAATAATAATAATAATATTTGTATAAGTTGCTCCTTTTTCTCTACTGTTAAAGGGACAGTTCAACCAAAAATGAAAATTGTCATAATTTTAAGTTTTTCCAAATTCAGTCCTTGATTCAAATTTCTCATAAGCTTAATTGATTTGGTCTAAGGAGAGAAGAATTAATGATTATTTTAGTTTAAAGACTACAAATTAAAAATAGCTACCAAAATAAATTTTGGTAACTACAGTTTGGCTAAAACCATGACTAAAAGTAATGATTAAAGTTGACAAAAATGCAATGACTTTTTTGTCGACTAAAACTACACTAAATCTATGAAAGACTCAAATGACTAAAATGTGACTAACACTATTAAGCATTTTCGTCTCAAGACTAAGACTAAATCAAAAATGCCTGCCAAAATTAACACTAAATATCACATGAGTGCTGTTTGTCCCGAATAGGAGTGCAATTGTGATTTTATACAAAACATTTCAGTAAATCAGAAGTTAATATTATTGTTTATTTTAAACACATTATTGTCTATTTTTGCTCAATTTTGCCAACAAAAATATTACCTATAAAGCCACAACAGAACTAATGTGCATCTGTGAGAAACTAAATTATTCCACATTTTGAACGAATCTCATGAATCAATGATTTAAAGTCCTGTTCATAAAGTGAACCATTTATTTCCTGAATGAATCAGCTGTTTGAACAAATCGAATGAAAAAAAGACTCTGACACATTTACTGCCACCTGCTGGCAGTTTTAGTTTCATATTTAGAGTATTATTTCATGAAAAAAGGCGGAGTTCACCCCAATAATTTTAAGTGTCTTAATTTACTCAATCCTGAATGACTTCATTTCTTTTGTTGAACATAAAAGAAGGTATTTTGAAGATTGTTGGTAACAAAGCTGTTTCGGTTACCAATGACTTCCACTGCATGAACAAAAAAGAACAAAAAGGAGATGTTTCTCAAATTATCTTCTTTTATGTTCCATAGTTTATGTTTTTTATAACGTTTGTGTGTAATAAATTTGACATTGAATCAAATAAAATATCTGTTTATAAAGCTAGTATTTGTAAGGTCTACGTAATACTCATTTAACACAAAAATATCTTTAGATAATCTTTTGGTTGTATTTTCGCAGACAACTGTAATTTGCGATTAAATTAATACATCAACACATCATGTAATTAATTAGATTAAAAAAATGAATCGACAGACAGCCCTAATATACATATAATCGCAAATTCTTTCTGAAATTAATTGCGCTTAATCCCATCTAACACTAAAGTTTTGAAATACACTTTTATATTGCAATAATCTCAGATTCAACCTTCAAATGAATGGCGAAACAATATAAAGACAGTATTTTTTATTATTATTTGTTAATAGTATCACTGATACCAATATTACTGATGTCTCTAGGAAATAGTTTTTTCCGTAATATTTAAACATTGACTAATGCCATTCAGCATTACAGTATAATTGAAAGCTATAAATTTTAACATTAGACTTAAAAAAAACCTTCTAATTTAAGAGAACTTAAAACAATCTTCATATAAACCCATTATTGACCTGTGCCCTTCAGATGTAGGTAATATACAGAAATTGAATAAAGCTATCAACCACTAAATACTAAATTAAATATATAGTAATCATTAAAGCTACAAAAGTTATTGATTTCCTCTTTTTCCTTTAATCCTTGATTAATATACTATGACAGAAGCTAGGCTATTAGGTTATTTGCCTGCTATTACTTTAAGAGCTGCTGCTGCTGATCCGGACACAGAAATGATATGAAATGATACACTGCGCGCAGATGCATTTGTGTCTTCTACTGGTAGGGCAGGTAAATCTGTTTTTACTGACATATGGCCTGCGACATCTCATCTGACCTTAGTTCACGGTTATTCTACTGAAGCCCCCTCATCACCTTGTCACCATATACATTTAAGAAATGTATTTACATGTATAAATATGATATATATTATATATAACTATAAATACATATTACATATATTCCTTAAATATATACATGTATGAGTGTTGGGGTGCTCCGATCGGGATTTTTGAGGCCGATCACAGAAAGCAATATCTGCTGATCCGATAACCAATACCGATCTTTTTAAAGCCTTCTTTTTATCATGTAGAATATCGATGAGCCAATCAAAATTCTAACACATTTACTCAGGCCTGAATTACATTTTTGAAAATGAATTTCTCTCATATGTGACTCTCATGAGATGATTTATTTTTCTTTTTTTACTTGAGGAGTGGAGGGGGGCATTTTTTTTTTGTGACATTTTTTAAATAATATATATTTATCTCACCTAAATGTTTGATCATGCACTGTATTTTTGTTTTTACAATTGTGTAATTGATGCACAATAGCTTACACAGCGCAAGCCTGATTTTGTGAGCTGTATGAGAGGTTCACGCATACCAGAAATCTGGTCCTTATTCATGGCTGTTTACCACAAACACTACATTTATCCATTATTTGAATTTTAAATCCAAACATAGTTACTTAAAATGCTTTTTCAACATTGTGATTATTATTATTATATTTTTTTTTTACACAGTACAGTAATACAAGCTTTCATCAGTTATTCGATGCTTTTTACTTTTGCGTTTACTTTTAGACTTATTAAGTTGCTAAAGCAAAACATTTAAACTTCTTTTCTTACGTTATCACAAACATTCTGAATTAAAAACTTCCACTGACAGAAACATTCAGCTTTACAGACTTTCCTTTTGCATTTAAATGTTTATTACAAGCAATCCTGCGGTTCATAAAGAACTTTAATTAAGAACTTTAAAATGTATTCCTTAAATCTAAAAGTGCGCTGTTACTTTAATTAGTTGGTTTAAACACTGGCAATAATTAAAAAGAAAAAATGCAATTTATAAGCTTAAGTGATGATGCAAGACTGCCATGATAGTGTAAGTGACAATTCCTGTGTCAACCGTGCAGCTCACTTATAGTGCAGACGCGATGTGACTTCAAGCTAATTGCATTTTTGAGAGAGCAAAAGAGCGCGCGGTGATTCACTCACGCTGTTTTTAAAATTATGTCTTATTTTCAATTTACTTGGAGTTATTTAATGAAGTAGTATGAATTGTACCTCACCATTATAATTATTTACAACAAACTTATTTTATTTCAGTCAATTTCCAATGCAACACTTTTCATTTTCCTTTAGTTGTACTAAACTGTAATACTTTAGCAGTACTTAACAAAACTTAAATAACCGAAACTAAAATAAACATTAATAAAAATTATATAGACACTTTTTAAAAGCACTACAAGTAAAATAAAAACAGAAAAAAATATAAGAAAAAACAAATAAACTATAATAGTATGGCAATGATCCTAACATATCATTTTGGCTTCTGGAGATTCTAGAGTCACTCTGGATTAAACTGATGCAAGTGTGAACTCATTCCTTGGAGCTATAATGCATCACGATGGATGGTGTGTGTCTGCACCTGGTATGCCTGGGGAACCGGGTACTGTATTCCGGGGGTAGGCTGCATGGTGTCAGCCACAGCCTCGAATACAGCAGGCGCTGGGGCAAGAACCCTGTGCTGGAAGCCCTCTGTGCTGCCGGGAAGCCGGCGCTGTTGTGGGGTGAACACTGGCTCCTGATCCTCTAAACGCCTCCTCATGCTTTACTCATACTCAAGACGGAAACTAAGACCTGGAACAGACAAGACAAAGACAGCACCTTATTAAATATCATGATTTGGCTGTAGTCCAAACCATTATCAATAATCTACTAGTCTAGACTCTGACTATCTGATGAATAAAGAACACGGCAATGTATATGTACATGCAAACGTATATGATGTGATGATACACATAAGCAATAGAGTGGACATGTATATATACATGTGTATGATGTGTATATAAACGTACATGTAAATATGTATGCGGTGTATATATACATGTGCACGGTGAGTGTATGCGTGTATATAAAAGCTTAGGTGTGTATAAATAAGTACGTATATAAATGTATATGGGTGTGCATACATGTGCGCGCGCGTGCGTGCGTCTCCTGCACATGCAGACAGTTAATGCTAACTTGCTAACCAGCGACTAAAAGTGGCGAATTTTAGTCAGGAATTTCGCTTTTATCAAAGCAACTTGGAAAACTAAAGGTCGGAAGTTTCAGTCTGACAGAAAACCAGCTTACTGACAGGAATAAAAGTTCAGACTTACTGCATAAAACTGGTATTTTATATCTCTGAGACTCACCCGCCTCCGTTAGCTGCGCTTATAGTACACCACGGCTGTTAAAATATCACCTAAATACTAAAACTCACACTGAAAACACCGATAAAACACATGAAAACGGAGTTTAAAATCAAGTTAAATTCCTGTTGAAAACAAGCGCTGAGGAGGGGCGGGGCTAACATAGGCTTTACAAGCCATCTCCACACACTCTGTCTCTGATTGGCTCTTTGCTCAAGAGACGACATTGGGTTGTATGTTAATTGAAGTTCTCGACTGCCACTCAAACAAATATTAACATTGTTTGGGGGGGGGGGGGTGAACTCTCATACACACACACGCGCATTCCTGAAACTACGAATGGCTTTGAGAAGCATGCACGCTAAATCACTTTTTAGACTGGAGAGTGAGTAGCGATCTGGCCAGACTTAATCTTATTACTCTTTGTGATTTTCCTAATAAAGTCGCGGCATTATATCAGCTCTGGACGCTTTCAGCAACTTCCTGAACTTCCTGCCTGAGGTTACGTCATTTTTACGCCTCCTCCGAAAAGCTGGCCAATCAGACTCAGGTATTTTATTTAAATAACCGCCTCTTACAGAATTCTGGACTCCGATTGGCCAGACGCTCTGACAACGCGTAGAGCATGACGTAAGCCCATAGGGGCGTATACGCGGAAGAATCCTCGATTCTGATTGGTCGGTTGTTCAGAGAGGGCGTTATGTATGACGTGAGGCTCATATTGCCATGCTCCGCCCACGAGAGGCGGGGCTTAAGCCAGTGCCCGGGATTCCTCGCCCCGTCCGCAGTCAGTCAGTCAGTCGGAGCTGAGGCTCGCTTATGCGTGTGTGCGCGCCCAGTTTTTCGCTTAAAATACGGACAAAACCCAAAACAACACGAACCAAAACAGCTAAAACTTACAGAGTTAACAAGTTCGGACTGATTCTGACGCAAAGCACTCAAATACTCCGCGAGCTCGCGAACGCTATAACACGACACCTAACAAAAGACCCGCGTATAAACATCCTCAAACGTTTATTAAGGACACATTTCATGATCACATGATTTCTGGATTGAACGAGCACGCACGAACACGACACCAGAACCACACACGCCTCTATCATGACATGTTGTCCTTTAGTAATCAGACCCAAAGTCAAAATGGGAACTAAAAAATCTGATCGCATAAACACGGACTCGCTGTGAGATCATGCGAGGATCTAAAATGATGAATCCGATCATACATTACAGCATAAACACAAGATCTAATATTCTTTGTTTACTGGGAGACTGAAGGGGAAAATGTCTAACCGTGTTTGAGCACCTCTCCCCCCCTCCTCCTCCTCCTCCGAACACCAGACAGAGCTACAGATCTGCTTTCAGATCAAAAACAAGTTAAAAAAGCCCCCGGGAAAGCATCGGACACACACAGATTGGTTTGTGTCGCACAACATAGACATACACGTTTCTTTGCTGCTTCAGTTGGCCAAAGCTTTGCCCCCTTTTCTCCCCTTAATGTGCCATGATCGAACGAACAGCTCGATTAACGCACTAAAATCTCCTGAGCGACCAGCCCTCTGCAAAAAGCACTTAGACACCAACAGAGACGTACATTCGATTAAAAGAGGACAACATAAATGTGTTTTCTTTCGCCCAGCTGCTACATACCTGCGAAAAGGAGCCTCGCACTCCGGATTCGTGTTTGGAACAAATAGTTGGGAACGCCCCCCTCTCCTCCCATTGGTCTACGTGACCACATGCGTCATCCGGATTTGAATACGACCCGCCAAATGCATATAGGCACAGAAATGCTTTGGATGTACTCCGCACACCTGTTGTATTCCACTACATGTTTTTATTTTCAATTTGAATTAATATTAAGTCTGAAATGACGCTTAACAATGTGTTTCAGTATATTTTAAAGCAAAGGAACGGTATATATATATATATATATATATAAAAAATAAAACACCGGTTTAATTTGACTATTTGCCACTGACAGAGATGTGATACTTATGTTAACGCTTTACTAAATTCCGCCAGTTATTACTGAGTTAGAACACGCCCCTTATCGAAATCCCGCCTTTCAAAGGCAGTACAGCGAGGGATGCTTTAAAATGATTGACAGGTAAAGAGTGTTTCTGATTGGCTGAATAAGCGCGGGCCACCCCCCTTGCTCAGTTTTTTTTTTCTGTAATAGTAATATCTACCATTTAATGTATACGTAATAATAATTAGAAGTATTGTTCACCAACTTCAGTTGTTGTTTAATGTACCAAATTTTATATTATACTATATAATATAGGTTAGCATTAATATTAATAAAGTCTTAAAAACTAATACCTCGTGAATGAAAAAACAAACAAACAGGGAGACCATATATTCTTCTATGAGCTTTTTTTCCCCCACACATTTGCTAAACTTCTAACCAATCTAACCATTGTTAGAAATCACTACAGGACCTTTTATGTAGTTGAGTTGAAAGGTTAAAGTTAAAACACCCAGTCACTATAATTAGCCCATTTAATAAACTTTATTAACTTGAATCAAGGTTTTGATTTGGTTTTGCTCAAATGATATTGCAGTTTGAACAGTTTGGTTTTGTGTTCAAGATGGACACCAAGAGAGCCAAAACCTGTCCAGTCTTTTCACATAAAGGCTCACTCAGTTCAAACATACAGAAAGGATAAGGCCTTTTAACTGCAGAGCAAAGCACTTCACTAAAAGAACCGCTGTGAACTTATTCAGAATCACAAGCTTGACATTACAGGTTAGTTTTTCTATTGATATAAGAAGCAAGAAGAAATAAAAGACAATTGGATATAAAACAAAATATAATTTACGTATATATATATTTGGGAGTAATAAGTGAAAACAAAGTGTGGGTATAATAGAAAAATACAACTGGTCACATTGTGTGGCCATCAAGGCAGTGCTGCAGATCCTGGAATCACTGGGAGTGTGTACAGATGCTTCACTACAAGGAAATTCAATATGAATTCAGTAGCAAAGACTCTTTCAACCCACAACTAAATAAAAAGCATTTCTAAATGCACTTTACAGGAGCGTTTAGATATTTTAAACAGGTTTTTAGTACAATATTAACAGACTAAATTATTAAAAGTGTAAATGAATCAATGTAGCCATCTCACATTTACACCACACTTAAAAAAAGAAGACTATATCAGTTGAGTAATTGTTGCATTATACAGGTTTACCGATCCACCCAGTTGATGTGAGAAGACTTTTCCTCATCCTGGCTGTCTCTACTAAACCATTAACTTCAGATGCAATTGCAAAAAATGGCCAACAAACTACAGAGACATTCCTGATACAGAATACAAGCAGAATTTTGACAATAAATCTGTATTCAATTCCAGCAAACGCATAAAAATCTCTAGTGTGCAATGACTGCATCCCATGGGTCAGGCATGAGTATAAAACTCACCTTCATGTCATTTCAAACATGTATGACTTCCTTTCTTTTGTGGGACACAAAAAGAGCAGAATGACATTCGGAAAAAAAGCAAGTTAAATGGATTTGAAATGACATGAGGGTGAGTAAATAAGGACAGAATTGACATTTTTGGGGAAATTAATGACACGGATGGACTGTTGGTCAGAGGTGTCAGGGAATAAAAAGACCTACAGGATGACAAATGACTCTAAATTCTAGAAATTGTATGTTTGGTTTGTCCTGAACCCCATCTGTGCGCAGCTGATTTGAAGCTTCATGTGAAATATGAATTTTGACAATTTGGACAAAATTCACAGAATAAACTGCACTACATTACACAGACTACACTACAGCAGGATCACTGGACATTTAGACACCACCTTCATACGGAGTCATTTACTGTTACTATTTATTCTGCCCGTCTTTTAATAACGACAGATTAATCAAAAAACCAGTGATTTCGATTGGGAATTATCCTGTCTAAGAGTCGCCAATAAATCAAGACCAAGCCTTGTTTTGATTGGATGAGAGCAGGCCTTGCCTCTTCCTGATTGGTTCAGATTAGACCTGTTTGGTCTCTGATTGGGTACGAGTGGGCCCTGCTGCTCACTGATAGGCTGAAAGCAGCCCCTGTCTCTGGGCATGCTCGAGGATGGCGGTGTGGCAGAAATAGTACTGCTCGGGTGTTTGGATGCTGAAGGCGCGCTGCTCTCTCATCCGTCGAACTGTCTGGCAAATGTTAAGAGTCCCGACGTCCTGCAGCTGGGACAGACAGATATCCAGCGCACAAAAAGTACCTGTGGGTAAAAGAAGTCAGTCTGATAAACCATTAAATTGACAGTCCACCCAAAAATGAAAGTTCCCGCCAACCCAAGTGTTTTTTTTTTAAACTTGTATGACTTTCTTTATTCAGTTTAACATGGAGGAAGATATTTTGAAGACTGCTGGAAACCGAACTGTTTTGTTTTCCCATTAACTTCCACTGTTTTCTTTGAGACTATTCAGTCACCAAACATCCCCGACATTCTTCAAAGTTTCTTCTTTTTTTTTTTTCATTTGCCAAACCTTTATCACTTCCTTTTTTTTTTTTGCATCATGAAAGAAGATATTTTGGAGAATGTTCATTAACTAAATAGTTTTGGTTCCCATTGATTTCCATTGCATTTTTGTCCACACCAAGGAAAGTGAATGTAGGGTGACCATACTGGCCATTTTTATGGGATGAGTTCTTGCCAGGATTTCTATATTTATACATAAGTAAATAATGACAGAATGTTTCTCTTTGGCTGGAACTTTAAAGCAGCTCATTAACATGTAGATTTGTTTTTGTGGTGCGTTTAATTACTGACCGGTCCGGCCGATGCCAGCGCTGCAGTGGACCACCATGGGCGGACCGAGCGGATGACCCCTCCACTGTGAGCCGAACGCCTGGACCGCCCACTGCTGCTGGTGCTTCACTGCACCCAGGAAGTCAATCAGAGACAGCGCGGAGGACGGGACCCCGTAATCAGGCCAGCTGAGAAACTGGAAATGAGTCACCTGTCTCTGTTCGAATGTCTGGGAAAAAAACAGACAAGAGGTCAGACAAAGATCCATTTTACTTTTCTTCAAAGTCCGATATACAGAGCGCCAGAGCAAAGGAAGTTATATTTAAGTTCTGAGTTGGCAGTCTCAATCGAAATAATAGCTTGAAATTATGTAACTAGATGTTTATTGTATTTTTATATTTTGAAACAGCAATGCAACAAAATAATATTGGGTTAAAATTATGCTAAAAAGTGGTTTTAAGCATACATACATGTATACACATAGACAGACAGAGCTAAAATACCATCAAAATGCTAAGAAATATAAAATATAATTTTCTAGTAATATAACTCAGCAATACTACAACGACATTAAGTGGTGAGATTGAAATCATTATATAAATCATGTATGAATCCATCATTGGTGACTTCATGTTTATTGAAAACATTAAAACAAAAACTGGTATATGTGTGGTACCTCAGTGTTGTGCAGCTCAAGTGTGGTTTGGTTGTAATGTGCTTGTTTATCCACTCTGTGATTGACCACAGCGATGTGCCCGTACACCTCCTGACCACCCTCCTCCTTGGGCCAGTATTGTCCACACTTCCTCCGGCCCCCCTCGTCCGTCCTGCACACACACAGATCTCTTCGTAATCTACCGTGACAGCGTCCATATGCCGCAGCTCTAATCTGATCTCAGAACAGATCAGTTCTACAGAACAGCTTTTTAATCACGGGCCCAAATCTGATTTGCCGACTTCTACATATTTCTAGGAGTCAGGCTTCATTTGATCAGCCCAATAAGAAACAAAGTTGTATTTATGTTCCCAGGCTGTTACAATGAGAACTTCTGAGAACAAAGTTTGTGCCACTGACTCAAAAAAAAAAAAGTTCAGTAGCTAGCATGAGTGCAACTGTACATTATATTCTACTCTTTGGTTAAATCTGATTTATGTGAACCATCACACAAGATGACCAAATAGCGGTTGGCCACTTTATATATGTTGGTCAGAAAACCTTCCTTTCTAAGTGGATGGATTTTGGGATTAATAAGTGGCAATTTGGACCAGAAATTCTTGTGATCGTAAAACATCTGGCTATGGGGGACTGCACATCATTTCCTTTATATTTGTTAACTAGACTCTTGGTGACCTCTCACCTCGTTGTCATTACGATGACAAGCACGCTCTGCTCCCAAACCATTCTCCAGAAATCTCCGTAGGTTTTCTCCAGTGGACCTGTTCAGAAACAGACGCATCAGTTCCAGTGCAGGTTAAGAATCATAATCCTAAATATGACGGGTTTATATAAATAGATGATTATTTTTACCCTGAGTCCCAATATATGCATTTTTCTGTTTGTATCCATCCATGAAGCTGGCATTTATGTAGTCTGATCTCTGTGGAAACAAAACATGATCAGTGTCCAAACAAGTGTTTTTTTAAAAGAAATTAATATTTTAATTCAGCAAGGATGCATTATATTGATCTAAAGTAACAAATATTTTTATGTTGCAATCAATTTCTATTCAAAATAGGCAGTAATTTTGAACTTTCTGTTCATTATAGAAGCATGAAAAAAAAATGTATAGTGTCTACAGAAATATAAAAGAGCACAACATTGATTATAATAATAATAAATGTTTCTTGAGCAGCAAATTAAGCTTTGCATCACAGGAGTAAATCACATTTGATAATATATTACAATAGAAACATAATTTTTTTTAACTGTAACGGGGGAAGTCGTGGCCTAATGGTTAGAGGGTTGGACTCCCAATCGAAGGGTTGTGGGTTCTAGTCTCGGGCCGGACGGAATTGTGGGTGGTGGGAGTGCATGTACAGTTCTCTCTCCACCTTCAATACCACGACTTAGGTGCCCTTGAGCAAGGCATCGAACCCCAACTGCTCCCCGGGCGCCGCAGCATAAATGGCTGCCCACTGCTCCGGGTGTGTGCTCACAGTGTGTGTGTGTGTGTGTGTGTGTGTTCACTGCTCTGTGTGTGTGCATTTCGGATGGGTTACATGCAGAGCACAAATTCTGAGTATGGGTCACCATACTTGGCTGAATGTCACTTCACTTTCACTTTCATTATATTTCACAATATTATTGTTTTGTATTTCTTATGAAATAAATGCAGCCTTGTTGAGCATCTTTCAAAAACCCCAATTTTTGAATGGCAGTGTTGATCAGTCTAAAGAAGGCCAAAGCTGAATAACATCAGACAGCACAAACCTCGTTTCTCCTGGCTTTGAGTCGCACACGAGTCTGATCGAGACACAGCACATCGCCGTAACGGTTCCGCTCCTGGTTGTGAACAGCCCTGCAGGAGTTCAAAGACGACATGAAATCAAGCTCTTTTATTCTAAAGTACCTCACATGTTGAAGTCCACACTCACAAAGCACAGGTGAAGGTTCCAGGTGGCTGCTCTCTGCGAAGCTCCTCGTACTCGAGGTAGATCCCGCTGCGCTGGGCTCGGTTCAGGTGGGCCATGAGCTCAGCCAGACCCATGGCCTCAGGTCCTGGGACGTGTATGGACATGTTCTCCAGAGGAATCCCCACCAGCTCGTCCACAGGGTCCACACGTCCGTTCTGCTCGGACAGCAGCTGCAGGTTCCAGCTGTGCACGTCCAGAGGTAAACAGCCACCCAGGTGCTCAGGTAAACAGTCTCTGGGCAGATGCTGTCGCAGGTCGGGCATCTTCACCATTTGAACCTGAGAACAGGTTGTTTAAAAAATAATGAACTGACAGTAGCTGTGTTTCCAACCAAAGATGCAAATTTAACTGCGTAAAACTGAAATATCGCATAAAACAATGTGCTACTTACACACTAGCACTGACAAAATGGCTGAAAAACTAAATTCACATTTTGGACTTTAATATTATTACTATTCAAATTATATTCGTATTTAACAGACAATTTCAGTTGGGGGAAAAAAGTTATTTGCGTCTCTCCTGAGGCCAAAAGAGGGCGCGAAGATATTACTAATGCACTTTTATGCAAAGCAATAAAATAACATGACTATCTTTAAAAAAAAATTGCATAATGTTTAAAAAATTACTATAAAACCATATATAATTAATTAAGTAGCTTAAACGATTTGAAACAAAACCGCATCATGTGTGTATGTATAGTTTAATACAAAGGACCGAGAACTAATCACAGAATACTTTTGGGATGGGGAAAAACATGTTTTGTTAAAAATGTAACTTATATTAATTTTACATGGCTTTCTAAACATGCCACTCTCTTGTGCGAGACGTGAGTGTATTAAAAAAGTGCCTAAAAAACTAAAATATTTTTTTTCCAAATAATCGTTTAATTTTGAAATGTTGTGTTCCTGTGGCTCAGTGGTAGAGCATTGCATTAGCTAAAAAAAAACAAAAAAGGATATATAGCCTAAATGCACTGTAAGTCCTTTTGGATAAAAGCATCTGCTGAATGCGTAAAAGTAAAATAAAATGTGATTTTTATTTTTAATTCAACAAATATTCAGAAATGTTTTTTTTTGACAGCCCTATTAGCACTGTTTCCATCCAGTGAGTTGAAGAAATCGTCACTTCCTAATTAACTTGTGCTAAAAATCATGAAGAAAATTTTAATTCGAGAAGGCACTGTATATAATAATTGTTTGTATGTATACAATAAATTACGAGCTTCAGAATGCAGACAAAACACGGTCATGTGATCTTATTTCTGGAGCCTTCGGTTTGGGAACGCAGTTCTGGGAGTCTATAACATTATAATAAGTTAGAATAAGAATTATAACAAAGCACTTTGACGAGACTTGGCTCATGCATTTTAGAACAACAAAACTAGCATTTCAGATGCTGTGCAATGAGACTGGTTGGTCCAGTTTGATTCAGTCCCATCACAAAGTCACGTTTTAATGCGAATTAAGAAATGTATTTGGTAAAGTGTTTCCATCGTAGTTTATGCACATTTTTTCTTATCAGATAAAAAGATATCTTACTCAATTGCACGCATTAGTTTTTTATGTGAATTTTTAGAATTTATGCACATCTTGGCGTTTTCATCCAGCATTTTTTAATGCGATAATCTAAAATGCACATACAAATAGTTGGATGGAAACAGCTAATGTGGCAACAAATTATAAGAAAATGAGTTAAGCACATAGTCCAGAGACAATCAGGTCAGCTTAAGGTGGACAAGTTTGCCAACATGTGTTACCAGATCTAACCTAGCTAACCAAGATGGTTTATCAGGGCCAACCTCCACAGGTTTTGATTTAAATCAGCTATTGCCATATATGTGTGAATACAAACCCTTTCTCTGAGCTTCTCCTTCAGTAACAGACTCAGGAGGTTATACGGGACCCTGAACCACACAGGAGCTCCGACGATAAGCACTTTCTTCAGCCGTGCTGGGAACGCACCCTGCAACCAACAAGCAAATGTTTGGACACATTTTTCTGATTTACTTCGAAATCTAAACCCCAGAAAAACCCACCAACTTTCAGACCCAGGAAAACCGCACATAGATGAATCACAAATCTCACCTTGAGCAAATTGAGGATCTTTTTGCTGAGGTCCAGTTCAAAGTTTGTGTAGTTAGATCCAGCCATGTCATAAATGAAGACCAGTCCATTTCTCTGAGTCTCAAAACTACAGGAAAGAAAGAAAAAATTATAACGTTGCAACTCATGATAATGAGCCATTTTCTGAAGTCAAAATCTTTGGTTTCACACAATGGTCTAAAGGTTTTAAATAATTAAAAAATGTTATGTTTTTGAAAGAAGTCTCTTATGTTCACCAAGGCTGCATTTATTTGATCAAAGATACAGTAAAAAAATACATTTTATTACCATTTAAAATAACAGTTTTCTATTTTATCATTTATTTAC